>NC_133328.1:7926538-7976538 GCF_042186555.1 Aquarana catesbeiana | reverse complement strand
GAAGGGGGATGGGGGGGACCTGTCAGAAAAAGGTACCCAGAAATTTTTTTTGTTAGATTGATGAATCCACTTTAACCATTCTCTAAACACACCATAGCCGAAAGACGGATACAGCGCGGCTCTGTTGTTCCAGAAGGGCGTCCCTGGATGTCCTCCCGGAACCACGCCCCTTGTGTGCCTCCGGGGGGCGCGCATTTGGCACATGGGACACAGCCAATCACAGGTCGTGGTAAAGGGACAATCACAGCTGATTACAGTGTAAATAGAATTGCCGGTTAAAGGCATTCCTCTTTTCACGGCAACCGGCAATCCTAACAGGGAACATGTACACAGATATTCTGGGCACTGATTATCAGTGCCAACTATCAGTGCCATCAATGCTGCCCATCAGTGCCTCCCCATCAGTGCCCCTAATCATTGCCCATCAGTGCCAACTATCAGAGCCCATTAGTGCCACCTATCAGTTCCTCCTCATTAGTGCCCATCAGTGCCACCTTTCAGTGCCTCCTCATCAGTGACACCTATCAGTGCCAATTAGTGCTGCCCATCATTGCCTCCTCATCAGTGCCACCTATCAGTGCCAATCAGTGCCATCAATGCTGCCCATTAGTGCCTTCTCATCAGTGCCCCCAATCACTGTCCATCAGTGCCAACTATCAGTGCCCATTAGTGCCACCAGTCAGTGCCTCCTCATTAGTGCCCATCAGTGCCTCCTCATCAGTGCCACCTATCAGTGCCCATCATTGCCAATCAGTGCTGCCCATCATTGCCCATCATTGCCACCTATCAGTGCCCATCGGTGCCAATCAGTGCCATCAATGATGCTCATTAGTGTCTCCTCATCAGTGCCCCCAATCATTGCCCATCAGTGCCAACTATCAGTGCCCATCAGTGCCACCTTTCAGTGCCCACCAGTGCCTCCTCATCAGTGCCACCTATAAGTCCCCATCAGTGCCATCAATGCTGATCATCAGTGCCTCCTCATCAGTGCCCATCAGTGAAGGAGAAAAATTACTTATTTGCAAAAAAAATTAACAGAAATGAAGAAAAAGGTTTGTTTGTTTTTTTTCCCAGAGGTTTTTTTGGTTTCTTTTGTTTATTTAGCACAAAAAAACAACCCAGCAGTGATTGAATACCACCAAAAGAAAGCTCTATCTGTCTCCAAAAAATGATAAGAATGTCATATAGGTACAGTGATGCATGACTGCGTAATTGTCATTCAAAGCGCAACAGTGCTGGAATCTGAAAATTGGCCTGGACAGGCCAGTAGGCAAGTGGTTAATACCGCTTTAAAGTGATTGTAAACTTCCATCGATTGTTTGTACCTATAGGTGATCCTATAATAAGGCTTACCTATAGGTACTGTAAATATCTCCTAAACGTGTACCGTAGGAGATATTTATTGTATATGCAGCTGATGACGTCACCGGCTCATGCGTTCTGAAGGAATGGCCACCTGTGCCGTTTCTTCAGAGCCCTGTGGTGTGACCGGCGGCTCCCACGCGCATGCGCAGGAGTGACGTCACGCGGCTCCAGCCAGCCAAACAGCCAGAGTCCGTGGACCCGGAAGGAAGACGGTGAAGATGGGTGCGGGCTCCATCGGTGACAACGAGGGCTTAGTTTGCAGGTAAATTTCACATAATGTGCTAGTATGTGATGCATACTAGCACATTATGCCTTTACTTTTGCAGGTCAGAAAAAAGAAAACAAAAGCAGCGCTTTACTTCCTCTTTAAATAAAAAAAGAAGAAAAAAAAAGAGGAACTTCGGTCCTGTTTTAGAAAAATCTAAAGTCAGCAGCTACAAATACTATATCTTTTACAAATAGGTACTTCTCAGGTCACGTGGTCCTCACTGGAGCCGATCCTTGGCAGGACTTCGGATCCCCAACGTCGCTATCATGGATGTGGGACTTCCTGACATCTCACAGCCGCCTCTCCACTGTGCCACTCTATGTACCCTCTAGAAGCTGGAAATCAATGAATAGACACACCTACTACACCGCTACCACACCACTACTACCACATCCCTACTATACCCCCACTACACCATTAGTACACCATGACCACACCACTACCACCACCCTACTATACCCCCACTACACCATTAGTACACCATGACCACACCACTACCACCACCCTACTATACCCCCACTACACCACTAGTACACCACTACCACACCACTGCTACACCGCTACTACACCACTACTACATCACTACTACACCACTACTACACCACTACCACACCACTACTACACCCTTATACACCACTAGTACACCCCTACTACACCACTACTACACCCCTACCACACCACTAGTACACCCCTACTACACCCCTACTACGCTGCTACAACACCCCTACCACACCGCTACTACACCACTACTACACCACTAGTACACCCCTACCACACCACTACTACATCAAGCATAGAACACACTGACACACCGCACAGAGCACACTTATGCCGCGTACACATGATCAGAAATGCCGCCAGCAAAACTCCGATGAGAGCTTTTGTTCGGAAAATGCGACCGTGTGTACGCTCCATCGGACTTTTGCTGGCTGAATTCCAGCCAGCAAAAGATTGAGAGCATGTTCTCTATTTTTCGGTCGGAAAAAGTTCCTATCCGAAAATGCGATCGCCTGTATGCAATTCCGACGCGCAAAAAATCATGCATGCTCGGAAACAATTCGACGCATGCTCGGAAGCAGTGCACTTCATTTTCTCGGCTCTTCGTAGTGTTGTACGTCACCGCGTTCTGGACGGTCGAAAGTTCAGAGAACTTTTGTGTGACCGTGTGTATGCAAGGCAAGCTTGAGCAGAATCCCGTCGGAAAAACCATCCAAGATTTTTCCGACGGAAATTCCGCTCGTGTGTACGCGGCATAACACACTGCACAGAGTACACTGACACTCCATAGATGAAAACGAATTGTCCTATTTATGGAGAGTTCTGACCAGGACCTGTGGGGCCCAGAAATGTCGCTGGGATGGGTGGATGGGGATCAGGACTATCTGTGTGACTTATTCCACTGTGTGCAGGGGACAGGGAGAAGGTACAAATCTCCCTGGGATAAGCAGTCTCTCAGGCTCAGATACCAAATCCAAGAAGTTAGTGACATAGCAGTGTGGTGTTTATTTGTGATATACATAGCTCCCAACTGTCCCTAATTTCGAGGGACTGTCCCTGATTTGGAAGAAAGTCCCTCTGTCCCTTTTTATCTTTCAAAAAATGTTTCCCAGTGCTAAACCTTCCATCCAATTTCTAAATTGCTGCATTTTTAAATTTTAAAAGCCAATATAAAGGAATAGTAGTGGTAAAAAAGCACTTGTGAACTCTCCTTTGAGGTAAAGTGACCAGACGTCCCCGGTTTCCAGGGAAAGTTCCCGGACTGAGGACACTGTCCCCAGAATCAGTCTGTCCCCGGTTTTGTCCCCAGATTGCAGGGGCGGCGCTAGGTGCAGGCAGAGGGTGCGCCGAAGCCAGTGGTATACCCACGAGGGTGGTGCCCCCCCGGGTGCCACACACTGGGGAGGGTCAGGCTGGCGTCATCCTCTGTGACAGCTTTAATTTGAATCGCCTACTGCTGCCTGCCTTCATCCAAAGTCCAGCCTCCTGGCTTGGCTCCTTTGATACACAGAACACTTGTCCAATGCTGGGACATGTGCTGTCTATCATGGGTAGGAGCCGATCCAGGAGGTGGGACCTGTGTGATGGGGGACGCCCGGGAATTAAAATTAAAGCTGACACAGCGGGTGACGCCAGCCTGTGTGATCATCCGGCTGGCTCTCCTTTTCCTCTCTGATCCCCTGCACTGGTGAGGCTGCATTGGATGGACACTGGTGACGCTGCATTGCTGGGTACTGGTCAGGCTGCATTGCTGGGTACTGGTCAGGCTGCATTGCTGGGCACTGGTCAGGCTGCATTGCTGGGTACTGGTCAGGCTGCATTGCTGGGCACTGGTGAGACTGCATTGATGGGCACTGGTGAGGCTGCATTGGATGGGCACTGGTGAGGCTGCATTGATGGGTACTGGTGAGGCTGCATTGCTGGGCACTGGTGAGGCTGCATTGCTGGGCACTGGTGAGGCTGCATTGCTGGGCACTGGTGAGGCTGCATTGGATGGGCACTGGTGAGGCTGCATTGGATGGGCGCTGGTCAGGCTGCATTGATGGGCAGAGCTGAGCCCTGTATTCTTTATGTATCTTATCTTCATAACATTTGGTAGTCATATCTCAAAAAATTCTAAGAAGTATCTTTTTTTTATTTCATTGACAAAATGTGAGAAATAATGTATATATATTACAATCATTCCATAAAGACATACCACATATACTGCATATATCATTTGAGGAAAATTTGCATATAAAATAGTTTAACACTTGCCAATAAAAAAAAAACGATGTCCCGGATTTCATTTAAAAAATCTGGTCATCTTACTTTAAGGGGGCGTGGCAGGGGGTGTGTCCTTTGCCTACATACTTTTGCTAATAGGTGTCCCTCGTTCCCTTCTCAGAAAGTTGGGAGGGATGGATATATACAAGTCTATATACAAGTCTATATACAGTGTCTCAGAAAACAAACAGGAGCCATAAAAGCAAAACAAAAAAACCCAGCTGTGTTTCGGCACTAACTATACACAAATACCGGCTCTCACTACCAGGCTGGGCACCCCTACAGCTTGCCAGCTTCCACATATACAGCTTTTTCGCTTTTCCCCACCTCTTGCTCTCACAGACAGGAGTCGTCTGATTTCTAGACATGTACAATTCGTTTCGGTCCGAATACAAATTTGGACGAATTCTTGGTTATTCAGAGATTCTGATGTATCCGAATCTCCGAATGAAGTAGTAACGAATAGCAACGAATTTAGTTGAAATATGTTAAAATTAGTTTTGTTTATTAGTCTCCTAACAAATTCCAACTTTCCAGAACAATTAGAATTCCGATTGGTCTAAAAACGATCGACTGATTCGAATTCTGTGTGGAGAAGTAGCTGGTTGTTAAGCAGCGGGCCAGGAAGTCGGCTGCCCGCGTCCTTAACAACCATGAATGATCATCTGCCAGCGGGCTTCCCCACTGACACAGGAATGGAAAGATAAAGGATGCCGGCAAATGCCCGGCAATAGAAAAATGTTTAAAAAAGAACAGCGTAGGCCTCCCCCTCCCACCAAATTAAAAAAAAAAAACGGCATGGGGAATAATGCTGATTCTTCAGATGACTAGTTAACAGTTGGATAGGTAATAACGGTATATATTGTTGTCAGGGGCGGACTGATAACTCATGGGGCCCCCGGGCAATAGGGGATTATGGGACCACACAGTATACAATCACACAGTATACACATACATGTACACACAGTATACACAGACAGATGTAAAAAAAAACAGATTTATACATACTGTCCCTGGTTTTACTGAGGCTGGCAACCCTGATAGGGCCCCCTAGTGGCCCAGGGCCCTCAGGCAGTGCCCGAGTGGCTCAATGGTCAGTCCTGATTGTTGTACAACACTACATTTATGCTTCATTAGAGGGAGTCTTTCCTGACACATAAGATATGGGAGAGTGCGTATTTTCATAAATCCCAGAGTTTAGCCCTGTAGGATGTTTGGGAGGGAGAGTGGCCAATAAGAATCCTGTTTCAGCCTGCTCGGGCGGTTAGAGCGTACCAACTTTTCGATAGTTTAGAGTGCCTTGATTTTAGCTAGGTTGTTTTTATTGTGTTTTTTATTGTACTTTTCATCTGTTTGTTATGTTTTTTTGCTATGCAATCGAGCCTGGGTATGCCCAATCGGCTCTGTTATGTTAACTTCAAAACCTGCAATAAATATGATTAAACAAAAAAAAACAGCTTGGGGTCCTCCCCAAAATCCACACAAGACCCTTATCCGAGCATGCAGCCTGGCAGGTCAGGAAAGGGGAGGGGACGAGCGAGTGCCACCCCTTCCTGAACCATACCAGGCTATATGCCCTCAACATGGGGCCAGGAGGGGATCTGCAACATGGGGACAAGGGCCTCTTCCCGACAACCCTGGGCTGTGGTTGTCAGGGTCTGCAGACAGGGGGCTTTTCAGAATCTGGAAGCCCTCAGATCCCCCCACCCCCACCCATTCACCAAAAAAGTGTCAAAAAGTAAAAGCCACAAGAAACTGTTTTTGACTTTACTGTAAGAGCGGCAAGAATGTGGAATTCCCTTCCACAGGCGGTGGTCTCAACGGGGAGCATCGATAGCTTCAAGAAACTATTAGATAATCACCTGAACAAACAGGAATATACAATGTAATACTGACATATAATCACACACATAGGTTGGACTTGATGGACTTGTGTCTTTTTTCAACCTCACCTACTATGTAACTATATAACTATGTATATGTAACAAGTCCTCTATTAAAAAAAAAAAAATTGTGCCCCTCAATGTAAATCCATCATCAATCACGACGCCCACCAGACACAAAAAATAGAAAAATTGCAAAAAACTGTTTGCCTCGTAAGAGGCTACCCACCGTCACTCAGGGGGCACTGCCCCCTTCTGCCGTCACATGACGTCACATTAGGTCAAAAGGGGGTGGTGTCACCGGGTGACGTAGCCTGGTTTATCTGAAACTGTACTAATTTTTCCGTTCTGCACATGTTTACTGATTTCCCAGGCCAATAGCACTGGCTGTCTGTCTCAGGTGAGCATGAATTGGCCTGGGGGAGAGGATCCAGATCTGAACCAGACAATAGATCAGAGATCCCTAAATGTTTAGGAGAGGAGCCTGGGAGATATATAACAGGACTTTTCTCAGCTCTCTTTGGGATGCTCTGCTACATATCCTCCCCCCTTGTTTTATCCCCAGGGTTGGAACACCTGTGGCCCAACAGGTGTGAACACAGGACCTTGGGTCCGGGCTCAGGTGCGGACGGGACCTTCCCAAAGCCACGGAGATGTCCTGGCCAGAAGGCACTGGGAACAAGGAGAGGACAGCGGGAGAACACTGTCTGAGCAAGTCTCCAGGAGCAACAGGAACAGTGAGGAGGGCTGGTAAAGTGACACACAGTCAGGAGGACTGGGAGGCATGCCTGAGAGGACTGGGATGGATGCAGAGTCAGGAGGACTGTAGTAGCATAGGCAGTGGAAAGGGGCAGCTGCAGCCAGGAGGGCTGACAGTGCCTGAAGAGCAGTAGCCACATGAAGCACTCAGCACTTTTGCTACACCAAAGGGGCCTGCAGTCCCTGCCTGCAAAGGGCATTTGCTTTGTGCCTGACAGAGTCAGTGTCAGGTCCACACATCAGTGCTAGCTGGTCCTGGGAGTGATAGTCTGCAAGCAAGTGTATGTGCTAGATGTGAAAGAGAAGAGATTTACGGTATATACCGGAGTGTATATAGTTCAGTCCCTATGGATATTTTTTCAATCAAGTGGGCATCCCATATGTACCCCATTCAAGTTTAATTCCCCTAATAAAAAAAAAAAAAACAAAGTGCAAGGACTTCTCCTTGATCCGGTGTGTTTGGAAATTTGTGTGACTGGCTGTGCAGGGTGGGAGATAAACCACATTCACCAGCGGCCCCTACGGCGGTAGCGCTACACACTACACACACATATACAGCTTGTTCATTTTTACCAACCTCTTGCTCTCACAGACAGGATTTGTCTGATTCCCAAGCCGAGAGCACTGTCTGTCTGTCTCAGGTGAGCATAAACTGGCCTGGAGGAGAGGACCAAGATCTAAACTGGACCGTGGATCAGAGGTCCCTGAACGTGTATGAGAGTAGCCTGGGAGATGTATAAACCCTTGAACAGGACTTTTCCCGACTCTCTCGGGGGACGCCACCCTCCAAAGTCCCCCCCCTGCACAAGAATCTCCAAGTGGCTAAAGAGTTATTTCAGATCTTTATTTACATATTGAGGGTAATTCAAAATATTTTGGAGAAATTGTCCACATTTTGACATCCCTCTCCATTTCTTTTGAATACCCTGGAGCCGGGGTAGGCAACCTTTGAGAGTTGGAGATCTATTTGAACAACATGGAAGAGATCAAAGATCACCACACATATAACCTTCCATGTACCCTACTGAACCTATGTATATTTTTTCAATCAGGTGAGCATCCCATATGTACTCCATCCAAGTTTAATTCCCCTAATAAAACAAAAAAAAACAAAGTGCAAGGACTTCTCCTTGACACGGTGTGTTTGGAAATTCATGTGACTGGCTGTGCAGGGTGGGAGACGAACCACATTCACCAGCGGCCCCTACGGGGGGGTAGCGCTACACGCATTTACAGCTTGTTCGTTTTTACCAACCTCTTGCTCTCACAGACAGGACTTGTCTGATTCCCAGGCCGAGAGCACTGTCTGTCTGTCTCAGGTGACCATAAACTGGCCTAGAGGAGAGGACCAAGATCTGCACTGGACCGTGGATCAGAGGTCCCTGAACGTGTATGAGAGTAGCCTGGGAGATGTATAAACCCTCGAACAGGACTTTTCCCGACTCTCTCGGGGGATGCCACCCTCCAAAGTCCCCCCCCCGCACAAGAATCTCCAAGTGGCTAAAGAGTTATTTCAGATCTTTATTTACTTACTGAAGGTAATTCAAAATATTTTGGAGAAATTGTCCACATTTTGATATCCCTCTCCAATTCTTTTGAATGCCCTGAAGCCGGGGTAGGCAACCTTTGACAGATGGAGATCTACTTGAACAACATGAAAGAGATCAAAGATCACCACACATATAACCTTCCATGTACCCTACTGAGCCTATGTATATTTTTTCAATCAGGTGAGCATCCCATATGTACCCCATCCAAGCTTAATTCCCCTAATAAAACAAAAAAAAAACAAAGTGCAAGGACTTCTCCTTAAACCTGTGTGTTTGGAAATTTGTGTGACTGGCTGTACAGGGTGGGAGATGAAACACATTCACCAGCGGCCCCTACGGGGGGTAGCGCTACACGCATTTACAGCTTGTTAGTTTTTACCAACCTCTTGCTCTCACAGAAAGGACTTGTCTGATTCCCAGGCCGAGAGCACTGTCTGTCTGTCTCAGGTGACCATAAACTGGCCTGGAGGAGAGGACCAAGATCTGCACTGGAGCGTGGATCAGAGGTCCCTGAACGTGTATGAGAGTAGCCTGGGAGATGTATAAACCCCCAAAGAGGACTTTTCCCGACTCTCTCGGGGGACACCACCCTCCAAAGTCCCCCCCCCCCTGCACAAGAATCTCCAAGTGGCTAAAGAGTTATTTCAGATCTTTATTTACTTACTGAAGGTAATTCAAAATATTTTGGAGAAATTGTCCACATTTTGACATCCCTCTCCAATTCTTTTGAATACCCTGGAGCCGGGGTAGGCAACCTTTGAGAGATGGAGATCTACTTGAACAACATGAAAGAGATCAAAGATCACCACACATATAACCTTCCATGTACCCTACTGAGCCGCCCCTTCTTATCCCCCCCCAATTCCTGGAAGAAGCTTTTCAGAAAATACAGAGGGGTGCTGGGCGTTGTATTTCAGCCAATCCCCGCCCTTCCTCCTTCCTTCCAGAAAGGTTGCACAGATTTCCTGCAGAGGGATTATTTATAGGCGACTGATGGTTCCTGCACTATGAATAGATGCATGGTGGGGTAAACACGAGTCGTATTGCACAAACCACTTATCATAATTCTCATATTTATCATCCGATAGAGAAACGAGAAGAGGAAGTGAAAATAGGAAATTATATTTATTACACAAAAATATCCTATGGGGGGGGGGGGGTGTCTGCAAATATTATTATTATCATACAGAATTTATAGCCAAATGTTTGCGCAATCCTTTACAAAAATAGAAATCTGAGACAATACAGTTACCATACCATTGAAGACAAGAGGGTTCGGAGGGCCCTGATCATAGGAGCTTACAAGCTAATGCCCCATTCACAACCTCAGCGTTTTGTAGCTCAAAGCCCCAAAACTCTGGAGGAGAAGAAAAAATCAATTATTCTCTATGGAGTTGGTTCACATCTCCACTACAAGTCACCTGAAGCCAATCCTCCCGACTTTCTGAGATGGGAACGAGGGTCAGGTATTGGCAAAAGTACACTATGTTACCAAAAGTATTGGGACGCCTGCCTTTACACGCACATGAACTTTAATGGCATCCCAGTCTTAGTCTGTAGGGTTCATTATTGAGTTGGCCCACCCTTTGCAGTTATAACGGCTTCAACTCTTCCGGGAAGGCTGTCCACAAGGTTTAGGAGGGTGTCTATGGGAATGTTTGACCATTCTTCCAGAAGCGCGTTTGTGAGGTCAGGCACTGATGTTGGATGAGAAGGCCTGGCTCGCAGTCTCCGCTCTAATTCATCCCAAATGTGTTTTATCGGGTTGAGGTCAGGAGTCTGCGCAGGCCAGTCAAGTTCCTCCACCCCAAACTCGCTCATCCATATCTTCATGGACCTTGGATGAGCAAGTTCAGGGTGGAGGAACCTGACTAGCCTGCACAGAGTCCTGACCTCAACCCGATAGAACACCTTTGGGATGAATTCCAGCGGAGACTGCGAGCCAAGCCTTCTCATCCAACAACAGTGCCTGACTTCACAAATGCGCTTCTGGAAGAATGGTCAAACATTCCCATAGACACCCTCCTAAACCTTGTGGTCGGCCTTCCCAGAAGAGATGAAGCTGTTATAGTTGCAAAGGGTGGGCCAACTCAATATTGAACCCTACGGACTAAGACTGAGATGCCATTAAAGTTCATGTGCGTGTAAAGGCAGGTGTCCCAATACTTTTGGTAATATAGTGTATAAAGGCATAGGACACACCCCCTGCCACCCTCACTTAAAGGAGAATTGTACAAAAAAAATGATTTGATTAAACCCACAAGTGCTTTTTTTTTTTACCATTACTATTCCTTTATATTGGCTTTTGAGGTTTACAAATGTAGCAATTTAGAAATTTGGTGAAAGGTTTAGCCCTGGGAAACAGTTTTTGAAAGATGAAAAGTGAATTTTATATACAACTATATGGATAAGACCAAAATGAGGGACAAATGAGGAGGAAAGAAGGACAGAGGGACATTGTTCCAAATTTAGGGACAGTCCCTCAAAATCAGGGACAGTTGGGAGCTATGCTTGAAGTCAAATGCCTGAAGCTCAAAAAGAGTTCTGGAGCTTCTTTTGTAGTTCAAATCAGGCAGATTGGTGCGTTTTAGAAGCTTTTTTGTTCCTTGGAAATGCATGGAAGCGCTTGATTTGAGCATTTTTCAGCGTTTTAGTGCATTTTGTTGTGTATTTTTAAGCGTTTTTCTGCTCATATTCAGTACTTAAGTGGCAATAAATAAACAAATAATAAAAGTAAATAAATAATACAAATAAAAAACCCTAACCCCAACCCCTAACCCTAATATTAACCCCCTGACCCAAAATCCTAAAACTAAACCTAATATTAACCCCTAACACTAATATTAACCACTGACCCTAACACCTAAAACTTATATTAATCCCTAACACTAATATTAAACCCTAATTCTAATATTAACCCCAACCCTTAACCCTGATATTAACCCCTAACCTTAACCCCTAAAATGAATATTAACCTCTAACCCTAATATTAACCCATAAGCTAACAAATACATAAATAATTAATAAGTAGATAAATAAATAATAATAAATTAATTAATTAACTCCTGACTCTTAACACCTTACAAAAAAAGGGCAGAAATAATAATAAATAAATAATAATAAATAAAAGCGGATGAAAAAGCTAAAAAACATTGCAACAAATGTTGAAACAGATTATATTTTTCTCTATTGGCTAATTTAAAAAATGCCAAAGCTCAAAACACACTTTTAAAAAACGCTTAACACAAACGCTCAATAAACTCGCATACAAATGATCGAAAAAATACCTAAAAGGGAGGAGTAAGTGATATAAAAGGTTGCGAGGTGATGAGTTTATGGAAAAAACATAAAAATCTGTTGTTAGTTGGAGACAGGATAGGCATCCCTGAAGAGGTGAGTTTTCAGGCAAAGGTGGACAGACTAGGAGATAGTCGGACAAATTGGGGTCCGGAGTTCCAGAGGATAGGGGGAGGCTCTGGAGAAGTCCTGAAGGAGAGCATAGGGGGAGGTGGGGAAGGAACTAGAGACCAGGAGGACTTGTAAAGAGCAAAGAGGATGGTGTGGGTGATATTTGAAGATGAGGTTGGTGATATCATTGGGGGGGGGGGGGGCAGAGTTGTAGACAGCTTTGTATGTTGTTAGAATCATGAATTGTATTGGTTGGGTGAGTCTCTAAAAATGTACTTTGGGTTGTCTCCAGTTTCAGTACAGAGAGTCCAGGCACAGAGGCATAACTATAACCTTCAGGGCCCCAGTGCAAGAAACTATGAAGGGCCCCTGACCCGCAGTATGATGGGGGGGTAATGTGATAGGATGAGGGGCAGTATGACGGGGTATTTTGACAGGAGGGGGGCAGTGGGACCAAAGAAGGGTATCTGGAAAGTGTGACCAGAGGGGGGAGTGTGATAAGAAGGGGCACTGTGAAAGAAGGGGGGCAGTGTGACAGGAGGGGGCAGTACGACAGGGGGCAGTGTGACAGGGGGATATTGTGACAAGAGGGGGGCAGTGTGACAGGAAAAGGATAGCTGGGAAGTATTACAGGAGGGGGGCAGTGTAATGAGGGAGCACTGTGAAAGGAGGGGGGCTGTTTAACAAGAGGGGGTTAGTGTGACAGGAGGGGGGTAAATTTGACAGAAGGGGGCAGTGTGACGAGGGGGCAGAATGATGGAGGGGCAGTGTTACAGGAGGGGGCAGTATGACAGGAGGGTATTGTGCCAAGGGGGCAGTGTGACAAGGGACAGTGAGACAGGTGGGGGCAGTATGACAGGTGGGGGGCAGTGTGATGGGGAAATAGTATGATGTGGGCAGTGTGATAAAAGAGGGGCTATGTGGCAGGTAGGGGGGCAGTATCACAGGTGGGGGGGCCAGTGTCACAGTTGACAGGTCGGGAGGCAGTGTCACAGGTGGGGGGTCAGTGTCACAGGTGGTGGACCAGTGTCACAGGTGGGGAGGCAGTGTGACAGGTGGGGAGGCAGTGTGACAGGTGACGGGTTGACGGGTGGGGGGGCCAGGGTTACAGGTGACAGGTGGGGGGCCGGTGTCACAGGTGGAGGCAGTGTAATGAGGGAGCACTGTGAAAGGAGGGGGCTGTGTATTAAGAGGGGGGTAGTATGACAGGAGGGGGGTAAATATGACAGAAGGGGGCAGTGTGATGAGGGGGCATCATGATGGAGGGGCAGTATGACAGGAGGGTATTGTGCCAAGGGGGCAGTGTGACAGGGGACAGTGAGACAGGTGGGAGCAGTATGACAGGTGGGGGGCAGTGTGATGGGGAAATAGTATGACGTAGGCAGTGTGATAAAAGAGGGGCTATGTGGCAGGTGGGGGGCCAGTGTCGCAAGTGACAGTTCGTGAGGCAGTGTTACAGGTGGTGGGCCAGCGTCTCAGGTGACAGTTCGTGAGGCAGTGTCACAGGTGGTGGGCCAGTGTCACAGGTGGGGAGGCAGTGTGACAGGTGGGTGGCCAGTGTCACAGGAGACAGGTGGGGGGCCAGTGTCACAGGTGGGGGGCCAGTGTCACAGGAGACAGGTGGGGGGGGACAGTGTGACAGGTGGGGGGCCAGTGTCACAGGAGACAGGTGGGGGGCCGTTGTGACAGGTGGGGAGCCAGGGTCACAGGTGACAGGTGGTGGCCAGTGTGACAGGAGACAGGTGGGGGCCAGTGTGACAGGAGACAGGTGGGGGGGACAGTGTGACAGGAGACAGGTGGGGGGGACAGTGTGACAGGTGGGGGGCCAGTGTCACAGGAGACAGGTCGGGGGCAGTGTGACAGGAGACAGGTGGGGGGGACAGTGTGACAGGAGACAGGTGGGGGGGACAGTGTGACAGGTGGGGGGCCAGTGTCACAGGAGACAGGTCGGGGGCAGTTTGACAGGAGACAGGTGGGGGGGACAGTGTGACAGGTGGGGGGCCAGTGTCACAGGAGACAGGTGGGGGGCAGTGTCACAGGAGACAGGTGGGGGCCAGTGTGACAGGAGACAGGTGGGGGGAACAGTGTGACAGGTGGGGGGCCAGTGTCACAGGAGACAGGTGGGGGGAACAGTGTGACAGGTGGGGGGCCAGTGTCACAGGAGACAGGTGGGGGGCCGTTGTGACAGGTGGGGAGCCAGTGTCACAGGTGACAGGTGGGGGCCAGTGTGACAGGAGACAGGTGGGGGAACAGTGTCACAGGAGACAGTTGGGGGGCAGTGTGACAGGAGACATGTGGGGGGGCAGTGTGACAGGAGACAGGTGGGGGCCAGTGTTGTGCTTAACTTACATGAGAAGCCCATATGGAAGAAGCAGCATGCTTCCTTGTGATGTCCCTCCAGGCAGCACAGTTCACTTCCCGAGTATCATTGTATACAATGGAAAGGGGAGGGGCCTCTGACCCGAGCATGTATCGGCAAGACGCAGAGGGACAAACTTGTGCACTGAATCTGGTGCCCGCTCGGGTCAGAGGCCCCTCCCCTCTCCACTGTATACAATGATATTCGGCAAGTAAACTGTGCTACCTGGAGGGACATCCTGCAGACATCACACTGCTGATCGCCCCCTTCCGCCCCCCTCCCCTGTATAGTTAGATGCCAGCCAGAGGTACAGGGGGAGGTGTGGGGTCTTGGGGCCCCCCACACTGGCAGAATGCCAGGGCCCAGTCGCAAGTGCGACTGTTGCGACCCTGGTAATTCCGCCCCTATCCAGGCATAAGTCAGGTCATGGTCTAAATCAGCCTTTCTCAACCCTTTCACCTTGGGGAACCCTTACTAAAACCAATTCTTTAGAGGTCAATGGTACGAATGTTCCTTACATTGCTGATCAGTGGGAAGAATGGTCCTTACATTGGTGATCAGTGGGAAGAATGTTCCTTACATTGGTGATCAGTGAGAAGAATGTTCCTTACATTGGTGATCAGTGAGAAGAATGTTTCTTACATTGGTGATCAGTGAGAAGAATGCTCCTTACATTGGTGATCAGTGAGAAGAATGTTCCTTACATTGGTGATCAGTGAGAAGAATGTTCCTTACATTGGTGATCAGTGAGAAGAATGTTCCTTACATTGGTGATCAGTGGGAAGAATGCTCCTTACATTGGTGATCAGTGAGAAGAATGCTCCTTACATTGGTGATCAGTGGGAAGAATGTTCCTTACATTGGTGATCAGTGAGAAGAATGTCCCTTACATTGGTGATCAGTGAGAAGAATGTTCCTTACATTGCTGATCAGTGGGAAGAATGTTCCTTACATTGGTGATCAGTGGGAAGAATGTTCCTTACATTGGTGATCAGTGGGAAGAATGTTCCTTACATTGGTGATCAGTGAGAAGAATGCTCCTTACATTGGTGATGTGTGGGAAGAATGTTCATTACATTTGTGATCAGTAGGGATGGGCTTTATGTTCGGGTCGAACATGAGTTCGACTCGAACATTGGCTGTTCGCCCGTTCGTCGAACAGCGAACAATTTGGGGTGTTCGTGGCAAATTCGAAAGCCTCGGAACACCCTTTAAAAGTCTATGGGAGAAATCAAAAGTGCTAATTTTAAAGGCTTATATGCATGGTATTGTCATAAAAAGCATTTGGGGACCCGGGTCCTGCCCCAGGGGACATGTATCAATGCAAAAAGAAGTTTTAAAAACAGCCGTTCTTTCGGGAGCAGTGATTTTAATAATGCTTAAAGTGAAACAATAAAAGTGTAATATTCCTTTAAATTTTGTACCTGAGGGGTGTCTATAGTATGCATGTAAAGTGGCGCATGTTTCCCGTGTTTAGAACAGTCTGACAGCAAAATTACATTTCTAAAGGTAAGAAAAAGTCATTTAAAAGTGCTAGAGCTAGTGCCGGCTATAATGAATTGTGGGGTAAAAAAAGTCATTTAAAAGTGCTAGAGCTGGTGCCGCCATAATGAATTGTCTGTCCGGCAATACACATAAAAGTTCATTGATAAAAACGGCATTGAATTTCCCCACAGGGGAACCCCGAACCAAAATTTAAAAAAAAAATGCGTGGGGGCCCCCCTAAATTCCATACCAGGCCCTTCAGGTCTGGTATGGATATTAAGGGGATCCCCGCGCCAAAATTTTTTAAAAAATGGCGTGGGGTCCCCCCAAAAATCCATACCAGACCCTTATCCGAGCACGCAACCTGGCAGGCCGCAGGAAAAGAGGGGGGACGAGAGAGCGCCCCTCCCCCTCCTGAACCGTACCAGGCCACATGCCCTCAACATTGGGAGGGTGGTTTTGGGGTAGCCTCCCAAAGCACCTTGTCCCCATGTTGATGGGGAGAAGGGCCTCATCCCCTTAACCCTTAACAATGGGAACCCCCAGATCCCGGCCCCCCTTGTGTAAAATGGTAACGGGGTACCAATGTACCCCTACCATTTCACAAAAAATGTGTGAGAATGGTAAAAAAAAGACACTACACGCCTTGGGACAAGTCCTTTATTAAAAAAAATAAAAAAATAAAACTGTCCCACTGAGTCTTCTTCTTCTTCTCACGCTTCGACGAACTGAAAAAGAAAAAAAAAGCCGCAAGCCACCTACGATCTGCCTTCGTGGGAGGCACCCGCCGTAATGACGGGCCTCTCAGGGGACAGTTCTTTTATAAGTGAGGGCGGAGCCACACAATGTCATCGCCGGGTGACCCTTCCCCCTGCTGACTTAAGGGGATATCCCTATGGCTTTCTTGTAGCATCAGAGGGGGGCGGGGTCACTCGGTTACGTAACTGGGTGACCCCGCCCCCTCTGATGCTACGGGAAAGCCATAGGGATAACCCCTTACATCAGAGGGGGCGGTGTCACCCAGCAATGACATTGTGTGGCTCCGCCCTCACGTATAAAAGAACTGTCATCTGAGAGGCCCGTCATTACGGCGGGTGCCTCCCATGGAGGCAGATCATAGGCGGCTTGCGGCTTTTTTTTTTTCTTTTTCGGTCCGTCGGAGCGCGAGAAGAAGAAGACTCCGTGGGATATTTTTTTTTAATAAAGGACTTGTCCCAAGGCGTGTAGTGTCTTTTTTTTACTATTTTCTCACATTTTTTGTGAAATGGGGACAAGGTGCTTTGGGGGGGCCGCTACCCCAAAGCACCCTCCCAATGTTGAGGGCATGTGGCCTGGTACGGTTCAGGAGGGGGTGCGCTCTCTCGTCCCCCCCTCTTTTCCTGCAGCCTGCCAGGTTGCGTGCTCGGATAAGGGTATGGCATGGAATTTGGGGGGAACCCACGCATTTTTTAAAAAAATTTTGGCGTGGGGTTCCCCTTAAAATCCACACCAGACCTGAAGGGTCTGATATGGATTTTGAGGGGGACCCCCACAGTATTTTTTTTTTTTTTAATTTTGGCGCGGGGTTCCCCTTAATATCCATACCAGACCTGAAGGGCCTGGTATGGAATTTAGGGGGACCCCCACGCATTTTTTTTTAAATTTTAGTTCGGGGTTCCCCTGTGGGGAAATTCCATGCCGTTTTTATCAATGAACTTTTATGTGTATTGCCAGACAGACAATTCATTATAGCCGGCACTAGCTCTAGCACTTTTAAATTACTTTTTTTTTCCCTTTAGAAATGTCATTTTGCTGTCAGACTGTTCTAAACACGGGAAACATGCGCCCCTTTACAGGCATACTATAGACACCCCCCAGGTACGAAATTTAAAGGAATATTACACTTTTATTGTTTCACTTGAAGCATTATTAAAATCACTGCTCCCGAAAAAACTGACGTTTTTAAAACTTTTTTTTGCATTGATACATGTCCCCTGGGGCAGGACCCGGGTCCCCAAACACTTTTTATGGCAATACCATGCATATAAGCCTTTAAAATTAGCACTTTTGATTTTTCATGTTCGTGTCCCATAGACTTTATCGGTGTTCACGTGTTCAAACAAATTTTTTGCCTGTTCACATGTTCTGGTGCGAACCGAACGGGGGGTGTTTGGCTCATCCCTAGTGATCAGTGAGAAGAATGTTCCTTACTGTGACAGACCTAGCCAGGACAGAGGCTTTTGGAGAGGACTGAATGCAGGCCTCTTGCCTTTCGACTATGGGCCCTGGATTTTAAGGGAACAATACTCTTTGTGAGGTGTATGCCTGGGGACCCTGAACTAATGTTACTTTGGATTTAAGTCCATGTCCCCCAAAACACAAAACTCTGGGAATCCCGTATGTGCCATATTATAAATAGTGACTGCTTCACAATGAGTATATATTGTGTGTTGTCTCATGTTGTTGTGTACTGTTTGTTGTGCTAGTTTGGGGTGGGGCTGTATACCAATGTTCTATTGTGTCTGTCTGCCTTGGATCACAGGATGTGTATTTCTATGGAGGGAGGGGGGATTTCTCCAGCAGCTCTCCTTGCTGATAAGACTATGCTGATGTTGGAACACACCTGACTTGTGTTTCTATTGTCATTGGACAGTTTGGCGCGCCCGGTTTTACAAGGGTGGGGAGAAAGAGTCTCTGAGTTATTTTGTCTGTTGTGTCCATATGTGAAAATAAATGAGTTGATTCCTGCTTGACCCTCAAGACAGAGCATCTTGTCTCGTATTTGGGGGAGAATTGTTTGTGTGGGTTCCTTGTTCGGCTGAAGTGTTCGGTAGCTGCCTTTGTGTTTGGGTAAGGAATGTCCTAAACGACTTTAACCCCTTTCATACTCGGGGTGTCATTACAACTGGTGGCAAGCGGCAGGATCATTCCCACAGCCCAGAAGGACAGCTACAAGAGGACACAGGACAATGGAAGCACAGTATGAACGGCTAAAGCTCTCTTCCCTCAAGGACTTACTGGAGGACCGGGGCGGACTGGCCAACAACCGTAAGAAGAGGGACATTATCGCAGAACTAGTCGAAATGGATAGAGCCAAAAGACCCAACATAACCGAAAGGCCCAGCGTAACAGACAGGACACCCGAAGAGGCATGGTTTGATCAGGCTGGTTAAATAAGACTGGCACATTATGGTCCTAATCCTACAGCGGAGATCATAGACCTAGTTATAGCGGCTGTGGATGCAGATTGGCTACAGCAAAGAGGTGCTGCAGCAGCAGAAGTCACAGCAGCACCAACTGAAAGGAGAGGAGGAGAGGTACAGATACTAGCCGCCATAGAAGAGGAATTCAGAAGGAGGTTGCGAGAGATGCAGATACAGCATAGAGGACCAGTATCAGAGCAGGTCCTGCTGGGATGGTCTGATTCTATCCGATGCGAACTCTGGAAGGAAGCGCTAGCCCATGAGCAGCGACACCAGGGAAAAGTTCTCCCCTCCATCCATGTAAGGTACTGGTCGCAATATAACGTACGAATGCTGTTATTGGGGGAACAACCTAAGCAGGAGTGGACAGCTGAGTTAAGCAGGCTGATCCAGGCAGAGATGCGGTTGGACGAGAGCTACAGAGCTCTCCGTTGGTATGTAGCCCAAGAGTGCCCATGGTCAGTGGAAGGCTTACCTATGATGGCCTGGGATTGTTGTATTGGAGGCTGTCCAGGGACCCTGACTTTGGGAGTGATCGGGAGTGGCGTTTGGAGGAAATAAGGGAGCACAGAGAGAGAAGACTGAATGTCTTGGAAGGCACTGGGCACAGGAAGATTTGGAGTTTCTGGCCGTTCAGGAATGGGAGCTGGAGATCGCCTACAGACAGCTGCTAGACTCTGCTCAGCAACAGGGTGGGGCTCCCTTTGCCTGGGACTATCAGGAATTACCAGTTGACAACTCTGAAATCCTGGTTGAAGAATCGGCAGTGGAAAATCTGGAGATTGCCATCCTCAAAGCTGAAGTGCTGACAACAGGGCAGAGTTCTGCTAACCTCTGCCCAGCACTGATAGCATCTTCTGGGTTCCACGGACATGAGATTGTGAACTTCTATCCCCAGACACCAGTTGCAGAGACAGGGGATTTTAAAGACTTTTCTGCTGAGGAAGAACAACTTGATGAGACTCTAGTAGAAGAGCTGGTATTAGGGCCAAACTTCACTGTGCTCTGCCCAGCACCAACAGCAGTATCTGTGGAGTTACAAGGAACTTCCCCAGCTGAAGTGCTGGCCACTGGACAGAGGGTCCAAGACCTCTTTCCTACACCTGCGCGGGTTCCGGAGGCCCAGGATGAGAAGGAGATGGTCCCTTCCCAGCAGCAGATGGCACCCCAGAATGATGCCACTAACCCAGCAGAAGAGCTGGCAACAGAGCAGAGTGCTGCAAGCCTCTGCCCTCACCTAACAGAAGAGGGAGTTCCTGTAGTAGTGGAGGGGACTTCAGTCTTCACTGACACAACCCCAAAAATTGGTGCGGCACTGGGACAGGAGGATGGCAGCCATGCTTTGCAAGCACTGGGGGATTTTCACCTACCAAAAGTGGATGGGACTTCAGTCTCCACTTGAATACCCCAGGGATGCTGGGCGGTCGGCCCAGATCCCCAACAGCATGATGGAGTGAGCCCAGTCACCCTGTCTTCTCTCCAGCGGCTGAAAGGACTTCAGGGAAAGGGCCAGTCCAGGCCTCTCCCCAGCGGCGGGCATGTTCTCTGAGAGAGGCAGAGGTTGGCTGGGTGAGTAATGCTATGTTTGGGACAATTTATTTGGGGTACTGTGTGGATACTGGCATTGGGGGGCTGGAACTACTGACTAACTTCGGAGTCAACCCGTCTGGGGTCTCCTCCTGTGTTAGTCTCCTGTCGAAAGGGGAAAAATGTGACAGAACTAGCCGGGACAGAGGCTTTTGGAGAGGACTGAATGCAGGCCTCTTGCCTTTCGACTATGGGCCCTGGATTTTAAGGGAACAATACTCTTTGTGAGGTGTATGGCTGGCAACCCTGAACTAATGTTACTTTGGATTCAAGTCCATGTCCCCCCAAAACAGAAAACTCTGGGAATCCCGTATGTGCCATATTATAAATAGTGACTGCTTCACAATGTTGTGTATATATTGTGTGTTGTCTCATGTTGTTGTGTACTGTTGGTTGTGCTAGTTTGGGGTGGGGCTGTATACCAATGTTCTATTGTGTCTGTCTGCCTTGGATCACAGGATGTGTATTTCTATGGAGGGAGGGGGGATTCCTCCAGCAGCTCTCCTTGCTGATAAGACTGTGTGCTGATGAGACGTTGGACACACCTGACCTGTGTGTCTATTATCATTGGACAGTTTGGCCCACCCGGTTTTCCAAGGGTGGGGAGAAAGAGTCTCTGAGTTATTTTATCTGTTGTGTCCATGTGTGAAAATAAATCAGTTGATTCCTGCTTGACCCTCAAGACAGAGCATCTTGTCTCGTATTTTGGGGGAGAGTTATTCGTATGGGTTCCTTGTTCATTTGGGTATGAAATGTCCTAAACAACTTTAACCCCTTTCATACTCGGGGTATCGTTACACTTGGTGATCAGTGGGAAGAATGTCCCTTACATTGGTGATCAGTGGGAAGAACATTCCTTACATTGGTGATCAGTGGGAAGAATGTTCCTTACATTGGTGATCAGTGGGAAGAATGTTCCTTACATTGGTGATCAGTGGGAAGAATGTTCCTTACATTGGTGATCAGTGGGAAGAATGTTCTTTACATTGGTGATCAGTGGGAAGAATGTTCCTTACATTGGTGATCAGTGGGAAGAATGTTCCTTACATTGGTGGTCAGTGAGAAGAATGTTCCTTACATTGGTGATCAGTGAGAAGAATGTTCCTTACATTGGTGATCAGTGAGAAGAATGTTCCTTACATTGGTGATCAGTAGGAAGAATGTTCCTTACATTGGTGATCAGTGGGAATAATGTGCCTTACATTGGTGATCAGTGAGAAGAATGTCCCTTACATTGGTGATCAGTGGGAAGAATGTTCCTAACATTGGTGATCAGTGGGAAGAATGTTCCTTACATTGGTGATCAGTGGGAAGAATGTTTCTTACATTGGTGATCAGTGGGGAGAATGTACCTTACATTGGTTATCAGTGGGAAGAAAACTCCTTACATTGGTGATCAGTGGGAAGAATGTTCCTTACATTGGTGATCAGTGGGAAGAATGTCCCTTACATTGGTAATCAGTGAGAAGAATGTTCCTTACATTGGAGATCAGTGGGAAGAATGTCCCTTACATTGGTGGTCAGTGAGAAGAATGTTCCTTACATTGGTGATCAGTGAGAAGAATGTTCCTTACATTGGAGATCAGTGAGAAGAATGTTCCTTACATTGGTGGTCAGTGGGAAGAATGTCCCTTACATTGGTGATCAGTGGGAAGAATGTTCCTAACATTGGTGATCAGTGAGAAGAATGCTCCTTATATTGGTGGTCAGTGAGAAGAATGTTCCTTACATTGGTGATCAGTGGGGAGAATGTCCCTTACATTGGTGATCAGTGAGAAGAATGTTCCTTACATTGGTGGTCAGTGGGAAGAATGTCCCTTACATTGGTGATCAGTGGGAAGAATGTTCCTTACATTGGTGATCAGTGAGAAGAATGCTCCTTATATTGGTGATCAGTGGGGAGAATGTCCCTTACATTGGTGATCAGTGGGGAGAATGTCCCTTACATTGGTGATCAGTGAGAAGAATGTTCCTTACATTGGTGGTCAGTGGGAAGAATGTCCCTTACTTTGGTGATCAGTGGGAAGAATGTCCCTTACATTGGTTATCAGTGGGAAGAATGTTCCTTATATTGGTGGTCAGTGAGAAGAATGTTCCTTACATTGGAGATCAGTGAGAAGAATGTTCCTTACATTGGTGGTCAGTGGGAAGAATGTCCCTTACATTGGTGATCAGTGGGAAGAATGTTCCTTACATTGGTGATCAGTGAGAAGAATGCTCCTTATATTGGTGGTCAGTGAGAAGAATGTTCCTTACATTGGTGATCAGTGAGAAGAATGCTCCTTATATTGGTGGTCAGTGAGAAGAATGTCCCTTACATTGGAGATCAGTGAGAAGAATGTTCCTTACATTGGTGGTCAGTGAGAAGAATGTTCCTCACATTGGTGATCAGTGAGAAGAATGTTCCTTACATTGGTGGTCAGTGAGAAGAATGTTCCTCACATTGGTGATCAGTGAGAAGAATGTTCCTTACATTGGTGGTCAGTGAGAAGAATGTTCCTTACATTGGTGATCAGTGAGAAGAATGTTCCTTACATTGGTGATCAGTGAGAAGAATGTTCCTTACATTGGTGATCAGTGGGAAGAATGTTCCTTACATTGGAGATCAGTGAGAAGAATGTTCCTTACATTGGTGATCAGTGAGAAGAATGTTCCTTACATTGGTGATCAGTGAGAAGAATGTTCCTTACATTGGTGATCAGTGAGAAGAATGTTCCTTACATTGGTGATCAGTGAGAAGAATGTTCCTTACATTGGTGATCAGTGAGAAGAATGTTCCTTACATTGGTGATCAGTGAGAAGAATGTTCCTTACATTGGTGATCAGTGAGAAGAATGTTCCTTACATTGGTGATCAGTGGGAAGAATACTTGTTTTTAACATTTTAATGCATTTTGCTGCATAAAACTGCATGTTGTCCTGCGTTGTTAAGTGTGTTCTTGTTTTTGCACAGGCCACATCCAAGGTTGAAACATTGTAACATCTTTTTTTATAATTATAATTATATAGTTGCATTGTTGCTCTTTGACATGCGATTTTAGTAAATAAATGTCCACATGCTGCATTTTTATGGTGCCGCCCCTACAAGGTGTGAAGAGGATGCCATGGTTTTGGACGTTTCCATCCGCTGGACACGATGTGTAACCGATAAATCCCAGATCCTCCGTCCGCGCCACCAAACCGAACGTCACCGCAACACAATTCCAGCGAGCATTTCACGTCGCTAACCAATCAGATAAAGGATGAGCGACTGCTATCCCTGAATTTCATGATCTGCGACGTTTGATGAATATTAAAATACACGTTTGTGACATCGCCGCTCGCTGTAGATTCTAGATGAGTACTTGGCGAGTTCTTTCTTGTCGGCGGATGTAATATCGCTGTCACTTGTCTCCCGGAGTGACGCCTGTATGCTTGTCAAAGCCGGTTTATTTCTAAGCGCGGACGAGGCTCTGATAAAGAGATCAATGCGCCATGCTGGTGTCTTCCGCGTCCATTATCGGAGAAGCGGCAGTGACAGTGACAGCGCGGATGGCGGCAGGAAGAAGGATGGGAACTAACGAAAAAGAACAACACAGGACGCAACAGCTCCTCTTATCTACGCGCTGATTGACAATTTCAATTTAATCGCTATTTAAAACAGAAAAATAAATAAAAAAAATCACAGCAAAAGACAACAAATGAGACGGAATCATCTGCTGGAGGAAGTTTACAAATTGATACAATGACCATCTTATTATTTAACGCTTAGAATTAAACTTAGATCTGCTAATAACCCCCAACACTAATATTAAACCCTGATTCTAATATTAACCCCAACCCTTAACCCAGATATTAACCCCCTAACCTCTAAAATAAATATTAATTTTTAACCCTAATATTAACCCATAAGTTAAAATAATGAATAAGTAGATACATAAATAATAATTAATTAACCCCTGACCTTACAAAAAAAAGGGCAAAAAAATAAATAAATAATAAATAAAAGCGGATGAAAAAGCTGAAAAACAGCAACAAATGATATATTTCTCTACTGGCTATTTAAAAAAAAGCCAAAGCTCAAAACACACTAATATTGTGCTATTCTGCTCTCTCCTCAACACGCTAATTACATTTTTTTTAATTTTCATTATTTTTGTTTTCATTCCATCCGTTTATCATTACAGTGATTCTCTATGCAATGCAGTCAGATCATAGGTGGTGGGAGGAGCTTCCTGAGAACATCCCAGTCCTGGCCTCTGTACTAGCCCTCAGCCTTGATGCAAGCAGTGGGAGGAGTTATGCAAATATCAAAATGTCTCCCCCCCCCCTCCCGCCGCAATCCAGTGCCCTCCGCCGCTTACCGGAGGCGGCTGAGCATGGAGACGAGTGAGGGGAAGATGGCCCCCACCCGTCTCTATGACACTGCAGGGCGGAAGTGACGTCAAAACGTCACTTCCACCCATACCTCTTAAAGCCACATTTTTTCAATGTCATTTTTTTTTTTTTTTATTGCATTTAAGTCCAAATATGAGATGTGAGGACTTTTTGACCTCAGATCTCATATTTAAGAGGTCCTGTCATGCTTTTTTTCTATTACAAGGGATGTTTACATTCCTTGTAATAGGAATAAAAGTGACCCAAATATTTTTTTAAAAAAAACTGTGTAAAAATAAATAAAATCAAATAAAATAAATAAGAAAATTTCTTTTAAAACGTCCCGACGAGCTCGCGCGCAGAAGCGAATGCATACGTGAGTAGCGCCCGCATATGAAAACGGTGGTCAAACCACACATGTGAGGTATCGCTGCAATCGATAGAGTGAGAGCAATAATTTAATTTACTCGGCATAACATCATCTTTCACAATATAAAAAAAATTGGGCTAACTTTACTGTTGTCTTATTTTTTTATTCAAAAAAGTGATTTTTTTCCAAAAAAAGTGCGACCGCTGCGCAAATACAGTGTGAAAAAAAGTATTGCAATGACCGCCATTTTATACTCTAAGGTGTTAGGAAAAAAAACAATATATAATGTTTGAGGGGTTCTAAGTAATTTTCTAGCAAAAAAAACTAAATTCCAAAATGAGGCTGGTCTTTAAGTGGTTAAGGACGCACGGGCACACCGCCCCCCCACCCCCTGTCCATCGCCGCCATCGCTATCCATGCGTCCAGCCCCTTTTAGGACACCGGCGCATGGATTCCAATGCGGAGGGGCTGTTTTTTTTTTTTTTTTTTAAACACCGATTAGAGCCAGAGGCTCTGATAGGCCCCAGGTGTGTTACAACAACGAATCAATATTCGCTGTTGTAACACTGATCCTCCTCCCGGCCAATCACGAAGCGGGGATTTGTCACCTGTTTGGCTAAAAGGACAGGTGATCCTATTGGACACCTAGGAGGAGCAGGGGAGGAGCTGAAAGTGTGGCATGGTGCAGTGACCTTGGTGCCATAAACTCAAAGTGCCCTGTGAGAATTATGGCACCCCTAGACTGCCACCCCAGGGGCACACACACCACAGGCTTCTTTCACAGCCCGGCCTTCCACCAGACTAGATTGTGGCTCCAGGTGCTCGGCCACTGAAATAGCGATCAGAAGATCACATTGTCAACAAAACTTTAGCTGGTGCTAAAAAATTTTTTGGGGGGGAGGGTGGGTGGCAAACAAACACCCCCCCCCCCGGTCCGCATTTAGCCCCTACATGGTCCCCCGCACTCACCCCACCGTGGCTTTCTTGGCTTCCTCCGTTTCCTCTGCTTCTTCAGGTTCTGTGGCTTCTCGTCCTGGCCAACCAAATTCGCCTCCTGTCCTGATTGGCCCGGGAGGAGAAGCCAGAAGACAATAGCGAATATAGATTAGCAAGTGTCACAAGTGGGTGAGTTCTGCGCCCCGAGTCCAACCTTTTTCAAGCCAATTAGAGCCTCAAGCTCTAATCATGTGGCTTGAAAAAAAAAAACTCATAGCGAGCTATGAGCTAATCAATTGCAGCCACTGTGCCCATTAAACACTGCCACTTGTGCCATCAATTGAAGCCACTGTGCCAAACGCTGCGACTGTGCCCATTAAACACTGCCACTGTGCCCTCAAATTCTGCCACTGTGCCCTCAAATGCTGCCACTGTGCCCTCAAATGCAGCAACTGTGCCAAACGCTGACACTGTGCCCATTAAACACTGCCACTGTGTCATCAAATGCTGCCACTGTGCCAAACGCTGACACTGTGCCCATTAAACACTGCCACTGTGCCCTCAAATTCTGCCAATGTGCCATCAATTGAAGCCACTGTGCCAAACGCTGCGACTGTGCCCATTAAACACTGCCACTGTGCCCTCAAATTCTGCCACTGTGCCCTCAAATGCTGCCACTGTGCCAAACGCTGACACTGTGCCCATTAAACACTGCCACTGTGTCATCAAATGCTGCCACTGTACCAAACGCTGCCGCTGTGCCCATCAAAGGCTGTCGCTGTGCCCATCAAATGCTGCCAGTGTGCCCATCATATGCTGCCAGTGTGCCCATTAAATGCTGCCAGTGTGACCCCACCCGCTCGCTGTCTGCCCGGCACTTACCCTGTCTTGGTAGGGCAGCAGGAGACGGAGACGAGCGGGGTCCATCATGCGTCTTCTGTCGTCCTCTCCTCCTGATAGGCGTCCAATAGCGGCGCCTGTCGTTTCAGTCAATCGGGTGACGGGTAACAGATCCGAGCACCTGATTGGCGGAGAGGCGGTTTAGTGTTAGGAATCATCATCAATCTTTACTTGGTACACTCTCATCCTTTATACAGGTAATTTACTAAAAAAATGGGTAATTTATTGTGTGTCCTAAAACAGGGGCGGACTGACCATTGAGCCACTCGGGCACTTCCCGAGGGCCCTGGGCCAATAGGGGGCCCCATCAGGGTTGCCAGCCTCAGTAAAATCAGGGACAGTATGTATAAATCTGTGTTTTTTTTTACATCTGTTGGTGTATACTGTGTGATTGTATACTGTGTGTGTGTATACTGTGTGATTGTATACTGTGTGTGTGTATACTGTGTGGCCCCATAATCTCTGATTGCCTGGGGGCCCCATAATCTCCTATTGCCCGGGGGCCCCATGAGTTATCAGTCCGCCCCTGTCCTAAAATGAACTAATGTATTTTTTTTTGCTTAAATTTAGAATTTTTTAAATGGTTGTACTAATATAATGTTTCATAAAAAAAATTGAAACAACTGTCATGTCATTCTTTGGAGTGTTTGCTTCCAGAAAATATATCATATTTGGGGGTTTTACGTAATCTTTAGGCCTAAAGTATATATATATACATACATAATTTTTTATTTTACCACTTAAGGACCAGAAGGATTTACCCCCCTTATGACCAGGCCATTTTTTGCGATAAGCCACTGCGTTGCTTTAACTGACAATTGCGCGGTCGTGCGACGTTGTACCCAAACAAAATGTATGTCTTTTTTTCCCACAAATAGAGCTTTCTTTTGGTGGTATTTGATCACCTCTGCGGTTTTTATTTTTTGCGCTATAAACTACGCTATATTTTTGCAATAATAAATATTATAAATATAATATAAAAAGTCTTCCTCAGTTTAGGCCAATATATATTCTTCTACATACTTTTGGTAAAAAAAAAATTGCAATAAGCGTATATTGATCGGTTTGCACAAAAGTTATAGCGTCTACAAAATAGGAAGGATCGATTTAAGGGATATTTTTTTTTTTACTAGTACTGGTGGTGATCTGCGATTTTTAGCGGGACTGTGACATTGCGGCAGACAGATCGGACACTTTTTTGGGACCAGTGACATTTATACAGCGATCAGTGCTATAAAAAAATGCGATTATTACTGTGTAAATGTCAATGGCAGGGAAGGGGTTAACACTAGGGGGCGATCAAGGGGTTAACTGTGTTCCCTGCAGGTGTGTTCTAACTGTGTGGTGGATGGGCTGCCTGGTGAAACGCACAGATCCGTCTTCCTGCATAGCAGGATCTGTGCGATCTCCCCGTCAGAACAGAGATCTGCCTTGTTTACACAGGCGGAACCCTGTTCTGTCACTGCGAGGAACGATCGCGGGTGGCCGGCGGACATCAAGTTCTGCACCCCCGCTGATTGGCTCCCCCCCCTCCGCTGGCCAATGGGAGAGCGCGCGCCCACAAAAGCGAGTTCCCGAGCCGACGTACAATGTACGGCGATTCGCGGGATCGCAGTATAATGACAGCGGCTGCTCGGCAAGTGGTTAACCTATATATAAAAAAAAATTAAATAAAAAAATCTCTGGCAGTGAAAGGGTTAATAACCGCGTCCTTGTTTTTTTTCTGACTATGCGGCGCCTCGCCTTCCCCTCTCACACTGGATTATTCATCGGCGATGTGTGAGTTTTTTTACAATGTGTGATTGTTTTTACTTGTGTATTTAGGTACGTCTAACGATTCATTGTATTTGTTTTTAACAGATTGTAATACTTTGTATCAATACATGGAAACATTGGAAGAGAAAAAAAGGGAAATCCCTCCAATGAGAAGCGTTTACAGACATCGTCTTCATTCACACCCGCGCATTTCCTAAAAGCGCGACAAAACACACAAAACTTTGCATTTTGACACACATTTCGGGAAAGGCGCTGCAATCGTGGGGGGGGGGCGCGCTTGCGGCGGCAATAATTGTTAGACGTACGCGCGTCTAACAAAACGCGCCACAAACACGCACCGAAGAATTTCCAGACTCGCCGTGTCCCCAAAAGGTTCTTGAGCGACTTTTGGGCATTTGTGGCACTTGTGGCAGCCCATTAAAGTGGATGAGCTACCCTCGGCGCAGCACGCGTTCACGCTACGCCTGGGTGTAAATGGGGCCTTATAGAGCAGAGGAGCTCCGTGTTCACTATTTTATTTATTTGCTTTTTTTTTTTTTTGTAAAAGCACCTTGAAAATGGTCAACGATAACTTTACATTAACCACTTACTGACCAGCCGTTGTCATTATACAGCGGCAGGTCGGCTCGTTCCCACGAATTTGCCGTACCGGTAGGTCGGCTCCTTTAAGAGCTGTATCAGGCGCATACAGTGATCAGTGATAATTAGAAGTGTGCAATTTGTTTCGTTCCGAATTCGTTTTTCGTCAAAATTCAACATTTTCGTTAATTCGGAAAAATGTCAATTAACGAAAGACCGTTTAACTAATTTTTTTCTAAAACAATTTTTTTTTTAAAAAAACGAAAATTCGATAGCAATGAAAATCTGAAATTCGAAAAATCCAAAAAATTTGAAAAGCCAAAATTTAAAAAAATCAGAAAATTCGAAAATCAGGACGAAAAATTCAAAAATCGAAAAGTCAGAACGAAAATCAGATCCAAAAGAACAAAAAACATTCAGATAATTTCTATTATAATTAAAATATTACGTTTATTAACCATTATTATGGCTTTTTTTATCATTTATTAATAATAATAAATAATAGTTATAAACTATTAAATTGTAGGTATGTCGGCCACCCGCAATCGCTCCACAGAGAGCCAGAACGGGGATCTGTCAATGCAAATGAACAGATCCCCGTTCTGACAGGGAAGTAGAGAGAGATCTGCTGTTCCTAATGATCAGAAACAGCAATCTCTCTCCTCCTCCAGTCAGTCCCCTCCCCCCACAGTTAGAAACACCTCCTAGGGAACACATTTAACCCCTTGATCGCCCCCCCTAGTGTTAACCCCTTCCCTGCCAGTGTCATTTATACAGTAATCAGTGCATTTTTATAGCACTGATCGCTGTATAAATGTCAATGGTCCCAAAAAAGTGTCAAAAGTGTCCGATCTGTCCGCCACAATGTCTCAATCCCACTAAAAATCACAGATCACCGCCATTACTAGTAAAAAAAAAAATATATAAATAAAAATGCCATAAATATATCCTCTATTTTGTAGACGCTATAACTTTTGCGCAAACCAATCAATATGCGCTTATAGCAATTTTTTTTTTACCAAAAAATGTAGAAGAATACATATTGGCCTAAAAATGATGAAGAATTTTTTTTTTTTGGATATTTATTATAGCAAAAAGTAAAAAATATTACATTATTTTTTTGAAATTGTCGCTCTTTTTTTGTTTATAGCGCAAAAAATAAAAACCGCAGAGGTGATCAAATACCACCAAAAGAAAGCTCTATTTGTGGGAAAAAAAGGACATAAATTTTGTTTGTGTACAGTGTCACAGGACCGCGCAATTGTCAGTTAAAGCAACGCAGTGCCGAATCGCAAAAAATGGCCTGGTCATTAAAGGGGGCAAATCCTTCCGGGGGCTGAAGTGGTTCCTTTTCATAGGTGCAGCTTTCCAAGGCTTCCTCTCTTCTCTTCTTCAGGTGGAACAACAGCAAAGGGATATGAGGAGGAGAAGAAGCAAGCGGGGGGTCAGTGCTTAACCACTTCACCTCTGGAAAGTTTTACCCCCCTTCATGACCAGGCCATTCTTTGCTAATCAGCACTGCGCTATTTTAACTGGTAATTGAGCGGTCATGCAACACTGTACCCAAATTAAATGTATATATTTTTTTTCACACAAAAAGAGCTTTCTTTTGGTGGTATTTGATCACCACTGGAGGTTTTTTTTTTTTTTTTGGGGGGGGGGGGTTACAATATAAAAGAAAGAAGACCAAAAATTTAAAGAGAAAAAAATATATTTTTTACTTTCTGCTATAAAACATACCCAATAAAGAAAAAACAAAAAAAATCAAATTTCTTCATGAATTAAGGCCAAAATGTATTCTGCTACGTCTTTGGTAAAAAAAAAATCCCAATAAGTGTATATTGATTGGTTTGTGTGAAAGTTATAGCGTCCACAAACTTGGAATTTGTATGTATTTATTTTTTTATACTAGTAATGGCGGTGATCAGTAAATTATAATGGGAGTGTGATACAATCTGACACTAACTGACACTGGGGGGGGGGGGATTGACTAACTAACACCCCCAGTGACACTAATACAGTGATCATTGATCATTAGACATGTGCAATTCATTTAGTTCCAAATTCGTTTTTTGTCAAAATTCGGCGTATTCGTTAATTCAGAAAAATCCAAATTAACGAAAGACCGTTTAACTCATTTTTTTCAAAAACAAATTTTTTAAAAGAACGAAAATTCGAAAGAAATGAAAATCTGAAATTCGAAAATCCAAAGATTCAAAAATCCGAAATTCGAAAATTTAGAAAATTCGAAAATCTGAACGAAAATCAGAAAATGTGATTGGACACAGCTGATCAGCAGCTCCTGTCCATGAATCATTGGCCGGGACTTGCTGACAGGTTCTCTCTGTGTACAATCACAGCTGGTGCCGGTGGAGGGGGGTAGGGTGGGGCGCGCGTGTGCGCACCCTAAACCCAGAAGCGGGCAGCGATGTACAGGCCGCCCGTCTGCAGTACATAGTAAGTGGGCGGTCCTCATGTGGTTAAAGTGGAACTCCGGGCACAAAAACTTTTGTTAAAATATATTCCTAAATAACCACAAAGGAAAAAAGTCCACTTTGGGTGCACCAAACCCGGATATTGTCTTGCATATGTAGTAGTGACATCATTACTGTCTGTACATAGCCTGTGCAGGGGGAGTGGCCCAACAGGCGCCATCCTCTACAGCTGCCTGTAGAAAACTACTGGAGGGGGCGGAGACAAGACCCGAATCCCTGCACAAGTAGAAGGAGAGGGCAGAGCTGTGGGAGGGTCAAGCAGACTCCACCCACTAAAGGCTGCATGCAGAAAACTGCAGGAGGGGGCGGAGACAAGACCAGTCCGCCTACACAAGGAGAGAAAGCAGAGCTGTGGGAGGGGACTCAGCAGGCCCCACCCACTACAGACTGCCTGCAGAAAATGCCAGGTGGGGCAGAGACAAAACCAGTCACCCTGCACAGGCTCCACCCACTACAGGCTGCCTGCATAAAACTACAGGAAGGGGTGGAGACAAGACCAGTCACCCTGCACAAGGAGAGAGAGCAGTAGTGGGCGGTCTTTATTACAGGAAGTCTCTCACACTGGATTCCTGCACAGATCTGGAAGAAATACACAAAGATCACCGAGATTTACAAAGAATACTCATGACGATAAAACCACAGCTCAGCCGTCTATATTTACCGCCCGCTCAAGTGTAAAGGAGGTCTTTAAGGGAAAAGCCATTCATCCAATCACACAATTGGTATAATGAACACGAGGTGGATTTGTTGCTGTGTGATGTAAGAATAGACGTTGAAGCCAACGTACAATGCCGCCTGAGAATAGACGCCGTCCCCCGATATGTGGGAAGTGGGGGGTGGTAAGCAGACGCCGTTCTGCGTGTCGGTGTGGGAAGGTTTTCTGTTGAGTTTGTAAATTGGATGCGGAATTCTCAGGCTGACAGACTGGTGTGAGAGCGAGTTGTGGAAGTGCGATGAGAGGCGCAGACAGACCGGCATCCTGTGCGACACCCACAACCCAACGATGGGAAGTGAAAGTTGTAGAAAATCTTCTGCAGAAAAAATCACAACAATTCCTCAAATAAAATGGAATGTTCTAGTGAGAGACATACTGACATAATGGAGCGCCGAGATAACGGAGCGCCGAGATAACGGACGCAAATTATCACCACTAAGTTATTAAAGCGGAGCGCCACCAAAAAAAAATTTTTAAAAGTCAGCAGCTACAAATACTGCAGCTGCTGACTTTTAAAACATGGACACTTACCTGTCCAGGGCGCCCGCGATGTCGGCACCCGAGGCCGAAGCGTCTCTCCGTCCTCGGGTGCTGCCGCCTCCATCTTCAGTAAGGGAATCAGGAAGTGAAGCCGTGCGGCTTCACTTCCCGGTTCCCTACTGCGCATGCGCGAGTCGCGCAGCGCAATACGGATGGTCCCTGCTGCCTCTGGGACCCATGTGTTTCCCAGCAGGCAGCGGGGAGGGAGCAGGAAGTGGCGTAAATACCCGCAGATTCTACGGCTATCTATGCCAGAAGTGGGTACAGATACCTGTAATATACAGGTATCTGTACCCCCCTCCCCCCTGAAAGGTGCCAATTGTGTCACCGGAGGGGGGGAGGAATCTGATTAGTGGAAGTTCCACTTTTGGGTGGAACTCCACTTTAAAGACGAAGATCTGTATAGACTGCATTCTCAGTGATGTCACCGGTCTCTAGTGATTGGATAGGCTGCATTCTCAGTAATGTCACCGATCTCTAGTGAATGGATAGGCTGCATTTTCAGTGATGTCACCGGTCTCTAGTGATTGGATAGGCTGCATTCTCAATGATGTCACCGGTCTCTAGTGAATGGATAGGCTGCATTCTCAGTGATGTCACCACTCTCTAGTGATTGGATAGGCGGCATTCTCAGTGATGTCATTGCTCTCTAGTGATTGGATAGGCTGCATTCTCAGTGATGTCATTGCTCTCTAGTGATTGGATAGGCTGCATTCTCAGTGATGTCATCGCTCTCTAGTGATTGGATAGGCTGCATTCTCAGTGATGTCACCGGTCTCTAGTGAATGGATAGGCTGCATTCTCAGTGATGTCACCGCTCTCTAGTGAATGGATAGGCTGCATTATCAGTGATGTCATTGCTCTCTAGTGATTGGATAGGCTGCATTCTCAGTGATGTCACCGCTCTCTAGTGATTGGATAGGCTGCATTCTCAGTGATGTCACCAGTCTCTAGAGAATGGATAGGCTGCATTCTCAGTGATGTCACTGGTCTCTAGTGATTGGATAGGCTGCATTCTCAGTGATGTCACCGGTCTCTAGTGAATGGATAGGCTGCATTCTCAGTGATGTCACTGGTCTCTAGTGAATGGATAGGCTGCATTCTCAGTGATGTCACCAGTCTCTAGAGAATGGATAGGCTGCATTCTTAGTGATGTCACTGGTCTCTAGTGAATGGATAGGCTGCATTCTCAGTGATGTCACCAGTCTCTAGAGAATGGATAGGCTGCATTCTCAGTGATGTCACTGGTCTCTAGTGATTGGATAGGCTGCATTCTCAATGATGTCACCGGTCTCTAGTGAATGGATAGGCTGCATTCTCAGTGATGTCACCACTCTCTAGTGATTGGATAGGCGGCATTCTCAGTGATGTCATTGCTCTCTAGTGATTGGATAGGCTGCATTCTCAGTGATGTCATTGCTCTCTAGTGATTGGATAGGCTGCATTCTCAGTGATGTCATCGCTCTCTAGTGATTGGATAGGCTGCATTCTCAGTGATGTCACCGGTCTCTAGTGAATGGATAGGCTGCATTCTCAGTGATGTCATCGCTCTCTAGTGATTGGATAGGCTGCATTCTCAGTGATGTCACCGGTCTCTAGTGAATGGATAGGCTGCATTCTCAGTGATGTCACCGCTCTCTAGTGAATGGATAGGCTGCATTATCAGTGATGTCATTGCTCTCTAGTGATTGGATAGGCTGCATTCTCAGTGATGTCACCGCTCTCTAGTGATTGGATAGGCTGCATTCTCAGTGATGTCACCAGTCTCTAGAGAATGGATAGGCTGCATTCTCAGTGATGTCACTGGTCTCTAGTGATTGGATAGGCTGCATTCTCAGTGATGTCACCGGTCTCTAGTGAATGGATAGGCTGCATTCTCAGTGATGTCACTGGTCTCTAGTGAATGGATAGGCTGCATTCTCAGTGATGTCACCAGTCTCTAGAGAATGGATAGGCTGCATTCTTAGTGATGTCACTGGTCTCTAGTGAATGGATAGGCTGCATTCTCAGTGATGTCACCAGTCTCTAGAGAATGGATAGGCTGCATTCTCAGTGATGTCACTGGTCTCTAGTGATTGGATAGGCTGCATTCTCAATGATGTCACCGGTCTCTAGTGAATGGATAGGCTGCATTCTCAGTGATGTCACCACTCTCTAGTGATTGGATAGGCGGCATTCTCAGTGATGTCATTGCTCTCTAGTGATTGGATAGGCTGCATTCTCAGTGATGTCATTGCTCTCTAGTGATTGGATAGGCTGCATTCTCAGTGATGTCATCGCTCTCTAGTGATTGGATAGGCTGCATTCTCAGTGATGTCACCGGTCTCTAGTGAATGGATAGGCTGCATTCTCAGTGATGTCATCGCTCTCTAGTGATTGGATAGGCTGCATTCTCAGTGATGTCACCGGTCTCTAGTGAATGGATAGGCTGCATTCTCAGTGATGTCACCGCTCTCTAGTGAATGGATAGGCTGCATTATCAGTGATGTCATTGCTCTCTAGTGATTGGATAGGCTGCATTCTCAGTGATGTCACCGCTCTCTAGTGATTGGATAGGCTGCATTCTCAGTGATGTCACCAGTCTCTAGAGAATGGATAGGCTGCATTCTCAGTGATGTCACTGGTCTCTAGTGATTGGATAGGCTGCATTCTCAGTGATGTCACCGGTCTCTAGTGAATGGATAGGCTGCATTCTCAGTGATGTCACTGGTCTCTAGTGAATGGATAGGCTGCATTCTCAGTGATGTCACCAGTCTCTAGAGAATGGATAGGCTGCATTCTTAGTGATGTCACTGGTCTCTAGTGAATGGATAGGCTGCATTCTCAGTGATGTCACCAGTCTCTAGAGAATGGATAGGCTGCATTCTCAGTGATGTCACTGGTCTCTAGTGATTGGATAGGCTGCATTCTCAATGATGTCACCGGTCTCTAGTGAATGGATAGGCTGCATTCTCAGTGATGTCACCACTCTCTAGTGATTGGATAGGCGGCATTCTCAGTGATGTCATTGCTCTCTAGTGATTGGATAGGCTGCATTCTCAGTGATGTCATTGCTCTCTAGTGATTGGATAGGCTGCATTCTCAGTGATGTCATCGCTCTCTAGTGATTGGATAGGCTGCATTCTCAGTGATGTCACCGGTCTCTAGTGAATGGATAGGCTGCATTCTCAGTGATGTCATCGCTCTCTAGTGATTGGATAGGCTGCATTCTCAGTGATGTCACCGGTCTCTAGTGAATGGATAGGCTGCATTCTCAGTGATGTCACCGCTCTCTAGTGAATGGATAGGCTGCATTATCAGTGATGTCATTGCTCTCTAGTGATTGGATAGGCTGCATTCTCAGTGATGTCACCGCTCTCTAGTGATTGGATAGGCTGCATTCTCAGTGATGTCACCAGTCTCTAGAGAATGGATAGGCTGCATTCTCAGTGATGTCACTGGTCTCTAGTGATTGGATAGGCTGCATTCTCAGTGATGTCACCGGTCTCTAGTGAATGGATAGGCTGCATTCTCAGTGATGTCACTGGTCTCTAGTGAATGGATAGGCTGCATTCTCAGTGATGTCACCAGTCTCTAGAGAATGGATAGGCTGCATTCTTAGTGATGTCACTGGTCTCTAGTGAATGGATAGGCTGCATTCTCAGTGATGTCACCAGTCTCTAGAGAATGGATAGGCTGCATTCTCAGTGATGTCACTGGTCTCTAGTGAATGGATAGGCTGCATTCTCAGTGATGTCACTGCTCTCTAGTGAAGGGATAGGCTGCATTCTCAGTGATGTCACTGGCTTCAATCACTGACTGTTCTTGACCTGCACATGTGATCCCTTTCTCTGCCTCCCAAAGCATTGATTCGACTGGCAATCAGCATTTTCTGAAGGCCAGTTTTGGTGACACTCTCATTGTTTGCACACTTGTTAAGTTGCGTTATGTTGTTAGCGTGATTGCTTTAAGGCGGTTTATTTAAAAGAATTGGTCTGCCAATGCTCTCCAATATGCTTCAAATTGCACATAAAACATTATTCTAACGCAATGCACGGCAACACACTACCATACAATGCGGTACGCCACAACGCGGTTACATTGCCTTGGTGTGTTGGGTTGGCATGCACAATGAATGTCATTACAATACATTACATTACATGTGAGAACACGCACTTCACCTTGACATAGAAGTGTGAATGAGCCTGTAAAGTAGATGTAAGCCCGACCCGGATGTCATTTACTGTGCTCTGTGGACCATGTATCATAAACGCTTGTTTTCCCATAAAATCCTTGTTTTCCCCTTTTCCCATCTCAGTGTTGCTGATCTCCTGCATCCTCTTTGCAGCCTCTTCCTATCCACGATGGGTGCATGGCATTTCTCAGGTTGGGTTGATGGTGACAACAGTGGACCATGCCTGCATAACGTGTGTTGAAATGGCCACTTGCAGTCTCCGTGCTTCTGATCTCCCGCAGCCTCTTCCTGTCTTCATGCACTCCAGCCATCCCTTCAAGGCATTTCTCAGGGCAGCTTTCCTGATGGTGACAACAGTGGACTGTGCGCACATAATGTGTGTTATAGTGGCCACTTGTAACCTCCATGAGAAGTCCGTGTGGCAACGCAGGAGCACAGGCATAGAGGGTTGTCTCCCTATAACAGGAAGTGCCTATACAGGGACCAGGAATTAGACATGTGCAATTTGTTAAGTTCCGAATTCGTTTTTTAATGAATTTTGACAAATTCGTTAATTCCGATACTTCCAAATTTTCAAATTTCTGAACTTCCAAATTTCCGAATTTTCAAATTTCCAAAAATGAGGAAATTCCGAATTCAGAAATTTGAAATTTTGGAAATTGAAAAATTCGGAAATTTGGAAATTTGGAATTTTCAGTGATGTCACCGGTCTCTAGTGATTGGATAGGCTGCATTCTCAGTGATGTCATCTCTCTCTAGTAAATGGATAGGCTGCATTCTCAGTGATGTCACCGGTCTCTAGTGATTGGATAGGCTGCATTTTCAGTGATGTCACCGGTCTCTAGTGATTGGATAGGCTGCATTTTCAGTGATGTCACCGGTCTCTAGTGAATGGATAGGCTGCATTTTCAGTGATGTCACCGGTCTCTAGTGATTGGATAGGCTGCATTCTCAGTGATGTCACCGGTCTCTAGTGAATGGATAGGCTGCATTCTCAGTGATGTCACCGGTCTCTAGTGAATGGATAGGCTGCATTTTCAGTGATGTCACCGGTCTCTAGTGAATGGATAGGCTGCATTCTCAGTGATGTCATCGCTCTCTAGTGATTGGATAGGCTGCATTCTCAGTGATGTCATCTCTCTCTAGTAAATGGATAGGCTGCATTCTCAGTGATGTCACCGGTCTCTAGTGAATGGATAGGCTGCATTCTCAGTGATGTCATCGCTCTCTAGTGATTGGATAGGCTGCATTCTCAGTGATGTCATCTCTCTCTAGTAAATGGATAGGCTGCATTCTCAGTGATGTCACCGGTCTCTAGTGAATGGATAGGCTGCATTCTCAGTGATGTCACCGCTCTCTAGTGAATGGATAGGCTGCATTCTCAGTGATGTCACCGGTCTCTAGTGAATGGATAGGCTGCATTCTCAGTGATGTCACCGCTCTCTAGTGAATGGATAGGCTGCTTTCTCAGTGATGTCACCGCTCTCTAGTGAAGGGATAGGCTGCATTCTCAGTGATGTCACTGGCTTCAATCACTGACTGTTCTTGACCTGCACATGTGATCCCTTTCTCTGCCTCCCAAAGCGTTGATTCGACCGGTAACTGGCAATCAGCATTTTCTGAAGGCCAGTTTTGGTGACACTCTCATTGTTTGCACACTTGTTAAGTTGCGTTATGTTGTTAGCGTGATTGCTTTAAGGCGGTTTATTTAAAAGAATTGGTCTGCCAATGCTCTCCAATATGCTTCAAATTGCACATAAAACCTTATTCTAACGCAATGCACGGCAACACACTACCATACAATGCGGTACGCCACAACGCGGTTACATTGCCTTGGTGTGTTGGGTTGGCATGCACAATGAATGTCATTACAATACATTACATTACATGTGAGAACACGCACTTCACCTTGACATAGAAGTGTGAATGAGCCTGTAAAGTAGATGTAAGCCCGACCCGGATGCCATTTACTGTGCTCTGTGGACCATGTATCATAAACGCTTGTTTTCCCATAAAATCCTTGTTTTCCCCTTTGTGTTGCTGATCTCCTGCATCCTCTTTGCAGCCTCTTCCTATCCACGATGGCTGCATGGCATTTCTCAGGTTGGGTTGATGGTGACAACAGTGGACCATGCCTGAATAACGTGTGTTGAAATGGACACTTGCAGTCTTCATGCTTCTGATCTCCTACAGCCTCTTCCTGTCTACATGCACTCCAGCCGTCCCTTCATGGCATTTCTCAGGGCAGCTTTCCTGTTGGTGACAACAGTGGACTATGCCCACATAATGTGTGTTATAATGGCCACTTGTAACCTCCATGAGAAGTCCGCGTGGCAACGTAGGAGCAGAGGCATAGAGGGTTGTCTCCCTATAACAGGAAGTGCCTATACAGGGACCTTCGTGGCAGGGCCACCAGGAATTAGACGTGCAATTTGTTAAGTTCCCAATTCGTTTTTTAATGAATTTTGACAAATTCGTTAATTCTGATACTTCCGAATTTTCAAATTTCTGAACTTCCAAATTTCCGAATTTTCAAATTTCCAAAAATGCGGAATTTTGGAAATTCTGAATTCACAAATTTGAAATTTTGGAAATTGAAAAATTCGGAAATTTGGAATTTTGGAAATTCGAAATTTTGGAAATTCGAAATTTCAAAATTTCAGAAATTCGAAATACGGTAATTTGAAAATGTGAAAATCTGAGTTTTCGGATTTCCAAATTCTGAATTTTTGAATTTCAGAATTTTTGAATTTCTGAAAAAAGCAAAAAGAACGAATGAAATGAAAACTAACACATTTTTTTAATGAATTTTGACAAATTCGTTAATTCCGATACTTCCGAATTTTTTAATTTTCCGAAATTTCAAAATTCTGAATTTCGAATTTTGGAAATTCGAATTTCCGAATTTTTACATTTCTGAATTTCCAAATTTCCGAATTTTCAAATTTCCAAAAATGCGGAATTTCGGAAATTCCAAATTCGAAAATTCGAAATTTTGGAAATTGAAAAATTTGGAAATTCGGAAATTTGGATTTTTGGAAATGCGAAATTTCAGAAATTTGAAATACGGCAATTCGAAAATGTGAAAATCTGAATTTTCGGATTTCCAAATTCCGAATTTTTGAATTTCTGAATTTTCGAATGAACGAAAAAAGCAAAAAAAACGAATTAAACGAAAACAAACACATTTTTTGTCAGTACACATGTCTACCAGGAATTATTTAATTAAAACTGCAGGTTTAAAAAAGACTTTTAAAACATTAAAGTGTTACTAAACCCACAACAGTAAAATCAGTCTGTATCTGCAGTAAAGCATGCTTGTTATACTCACTGTGGAACCTAGGGGGTTATTCCTCCACATTGTGTGAAAAGGCTGTTTGATCCTGTCTTCTCTGATCCACCCCTCCTTCCACTGTCCCCTAATAATTTCCTGATAACACAGAGTCTATGGAGTCAGGCTGCACATGCTCAGTTTGGTGCAGTGGCGGCTGGTGGTCGGTCACCAGTAGACATGTGCACTGCCGAAACATTCGTTAGTTTTCGTTTCATTCAATTTTTTTTTTCGGGTCATTCGTAATGATCGCAATTAGTAAATTTGTAAATTAGAAAATTAAAAAATTTGAAACTCTGAAAATTCGAAAAAATGACTAACCTTATAATAACTATTAAATTATAGGTATTGGAATTTCCCTTTAAATTTGGCTGTTAGTGAACATAACAAATTCAAATTTATCCAAAGTTCTGAATTATCCAAAATAATGAATGCCGCATCTAAACAAATGGAACGGAACGAATTAATAATATATAATAAAAACGTTACCAAACGTTTCTATTATTATTATTGTTTTTTATTATTAATTTGTTACGCTCCATTCGTTTAGATACGGCATTCGTTATTTCGGATAATTCGTAACTTCGGATGAATTCATATTCGTTACTTTGACTAACAGCCAGATTTGAAAGGAAATTCCAATACCTATAATTTAATAGTTAAGTTATTAGTTGGTTATTATTTCAGATTTTCGAATTTTCAGGTTTTCGGATTTTCGAATTTCTGAATTTCATAATTTTCTAATTTACGAAATTACGAATTTACGAATATTCGGAAAAATTAGTTAAACGGGATTTCGTTCATTCGGATATTTACTAATTAGCGAATTTAGTTTTAAAAAAATGAATTTTGAACGAAACGAATTGCACACATCTAGTCACCAGCCCCGCATCTAGGTCGCGGGCAGCGCTTCCTCCGGACGGCTTCACCCTGCATCTCCTCCCCCCGGGGCTTCACGGCGGCTTCCCCTGTGTCTCTTCCCTCCTCCTCCTCCTTGGTGGCCAATACGATCTCTTCTCCTCTCAGCCAATCAGGAGACGGGTCTCAGGACCCACTTCCTGATTGGCCGGGAGGAGAATCAGGAAGACAATAGTGAATATTAATTTGCTATTGTCACACAACTGGGTGGGATCAGAGCGCAGTGCTTTGCGTCCCGAGCCCACCCTTTTTTGAAGCCAATTACAGCCTCAGGCTCTAATCATGTGCTTCTAAAATTAAAAACCCATTGGAATCCATGCGTCCGGCCCCCTGCATGTAGATTAGGGGGCCGTATGCATGGATTAGGGCGGCGCTCTATGGACGGGCCGCCACTGGTTTGGTGTGTATTTCTAAAGAGGTTTTCTTTTTTAATTGGGAGAATGCATGTGATCAGCACAGGGCCAATCAGCACTGTCCAGAGGGTCAGCGGCTCCTGCAGCCTCATAGGACAGCCAGGAAATAACTAGAACTCCTCCTACAAGCTTTAACCAGACACTGATAGAAGTCACAAGAGAAGATTCCTATATACTGCTGATGAGAAAAGGTATTTATCCGTTATTTACCAAAATAATTGCATTTCCATGTCTAGTGTACTGTGGGAGATCAGATATAGTGACTGCAGGCTCCTGGGGAGATCATGTAGTAAAATAACTTATATTTCATATATATACACACATATATTACAACATAGTCCATGGGTAATGGATATATTGACATGAGGTACACAGTAACAATAATGGTTAGATAACCTGTATTTCATATGTGTACACGCATTCATCACAACAAAGTCTATGGGTAATAGACAATTGACATGAGGTAAATATTTAAGAAACATAACATAGATCTTAAATTAATTAAGGAATAAAATATTGTAAATGGGATAATTAAATCCAGGGAGACTTCAGACATATGCTTGCAAGTGGTAGCATAATGTGCTCTACGCGTTTCGTGGAGTAACATCCACTCATCAGGAGCAATTCCAAGGGTAAAATATCTATAAAAGGACAAATGAATAGAGGGGAGTCAGCCAGGATAGCATAGAGGCACAAAGGGGAAGAAAAAGAGAATAACTTCCCCAAACATTCTTACCTATAATAGGACTGGTAATAAAAGGTAAAATGTAGACAATTGGGGGCACCATATAACATGAGTCTCCACCGGAGCTGAGGCAAAAGTATCCTTGGCCACGAACCGTCACAGTAGCTTGGGGGTAACACATCTAGGGGGCTGTAAACTCCAGGGTATCACGTATGGCGTGTTCAAAGGAACAGCTGTATAAAAATATAATATGTATAATATAAGTATGTAAATATGTCTGCACAAGGGCAGATAAATGAAGTACAGCCTAGGGGTGTGGAGTAAAGAAAATAGATAGGTGAATAGAGGAAGCCAAATGGCTAAGCCAAGTGAACAAAATAAAGACATAATGGCAGGGATAGGACCAGTGTGGGAATAGAAACAATACAATTGCTACATTTTTTACCCCCAATCTTGTATGTAGACATAGAACTATCAGACATATCCTTGCATATTTATTTTGCAGTTATGCTTCAATTAAAGTCCCACTTTGCTCTAATATATACAGTACTAGGGATAGAGGCAGATGAACCTACACATTCATCGCCTCATTTAAAGTCCCAAAATTCCCCTCCCCCTCTTTTTTCCTGGGGAGATCAGATATAGTGAATGCAGAGTCCTGGGGAGACCAGATATAGTGAGTGCAGAGTCCTGGGGAGACCAGATATAGAGAATGCAGGCTCCTGGGGAGACCAGATATAGAGAATGCAGGCTCCTGGGGAGACCAGATATAGAGAATGCAGGCTCCTGGGGAGACCAGATATAGTGAATACAGGCTCCTGGGGAGATCAGATATAGTGAATGCAGGCTCCTTGGGGGACCAGATATAGTGAATACAGGCTCCTGGGGAGATCAGATATAGTGAATGCAGGCTCCTGGGTAGACCAGATATAGTGAATACAGGCTCCTGGGGAGACCAGATATAGTGAATACAGGCTCCTGGGGAGATCAGATATAGTGAATGCAGGCTCCTGGGTAGACCAGATATAGTGAATGCAGGATCCTGGGGAGATCAGATATAGTGAGTGCAGAGTCCTGGGGAGACCAGATATAGTTAATGCAGGGGGGGGGGAGATGTACATCTCCACAGATCGCTCTTCAGAGAGCATTTGACAGGTGATGGGGAAGTGTTGTATCCCTTAAACGCTTGCTTTCTGGGCATTTTTACCCTCTTCCTGCCCAGGCCAATTTTCAGCTTTCAGCGCTGTCACACTTTGAATGACAATTGCGCCGTCATGTAACACTGTACACATATGACATTTTTATCATTTGTTTCACAAAAATAGGAGTGATTTTGGGGTATTTAATCGCCACTGGGATTTCTATTTTTTGCTAAACAAATGAAATATTACTTTTCTCCTTCACTGATGGACACTGATAAGCCACACTGATATGCACTTATAGGTGGCACTGATGGGCACTGATGAGGAGGCACTGATAGGTGGCACTGATGAGGAGGCACTGATAGGCAGCACTGGTGAGTACTGATAGGTGGCAATGATGAGGAGGCACTGATAGGTGGCACTGATAGGCAGCACTGATGAGTACTGATAGGTGGCAATGATGAGGAGGCACTGATAGGTGGCACTGATGAGTACTGATAGGTGGCACTGATGAGGAGGCACTGATAGGTGGCACTGATGAGTACTGATAGGTGGCAATGATGAGGAGGCACTGATAGGTGGCACGGATGAGTACTGATAAGTGGCACTGATGAGGAGGCACTGATAGATGGCACTGATGAGTACTGATAGGTGGAACTGATGAGGAGGCACTGATAGGCAGCACTGATGAGTACTGATAGGCGGCACTGATGAGGAGGCACTGATAGATGGCACTGATGAGTACTGATAGGTGGCACTGATGAGGAGGCACTGATAGATGGCACTGATGAGTACTGATAGGTGGCACTGATGAGGAGGCACTGATAGGTGGCACTGATGAGTACTGATAGGTGGAACTGATGAGTACTGATACGGTAAGTGTTTCATTAATGCAACACAAAAATGTGCGTTCACGGAACGTGCCAAAAAACATGCAATGCCATTCATTGTTAATGACACCCCAAAACGCGGTTAGCAGACGCATTGATCGCGCTTAGGGCAGCCCATTGAAATGAATGGCTTGTTCTATGCGAGGAGCGGGAAAATGCGCACAAATAAAACAAGCAAAAACGTGCGTTCCCCAAACGCTGGGTGTGAACTGGTGAAGTAGCCAGTAGCGTTTTCTATCAAGATCCAGTTGCCCCCCCCCATACCTCCTCCGTATCCCTCTCTGATTGTACAACGATCCGTAACAATGTTGCGTCCACAAAACACGCGTCACGCGGCGCCTGTCACTGAAAACGGAAACAATTATTTGTTTAGCGCGGAGCTGGATGAACGTCTTTATCGGAAATATCCACAGATCCAGCGAACTCGGCGAGGAGCGGCAGCGTTCTAACGATGAGAAGGATTTTTGGGGTGCCGGAGTCACTTTTTTTTTGTACGCGGCGTCAGAACACTTTAATTCCCATCAGGGAACGGCGGCGGCGTCTTTTATAAACTTCACCGGATGGCGGCTCTTCCTCGACCTAACAAGACGGGAGCTCGGCGTCTTCTTTAAACAGCACAAAGGATCCGGCGCAGCCTGTCTCCCGGGGCAATGTGCCTTCAAAGTACAAGCCATTCACATCGCGCCGCTGATGCCTGAGCGAAGGTTCCGTAATCCGCGCCGATCGTCAGTCTGAGCGCGGCACCGCACCAAGCTTTTCATGTGCTTCAACGAGACAATCCCGTCCGCCCCGGGGGGCTCCAAGCTATCGCCGAGAAAAAAAGCCATCAAATCCGCAGACAGAGAGCCGTGCCCCCCGAACCACCGCGAATACCCGCGAAACGGGGGGACCTGCCCCCCCCCCCACACCAATTCCCCCGCCGTATAAAACAGAGACTGACGCCATTCACAAATATCTCTGGATGTCGTCTGATCTCCAAAACTTGTCCAACTGAGAAAAAAGAAAAAGACACAAAAAGTATAAATTAGGTTAAAATGTATCAAACCCAAGAAGAAAAATGTATGATGTGAGGGCCACTTATAGACTGCAGTGAGTACATTATATTACCAAAAGTATTGGGACGCCTGACTTTACACGAACATGAACTTTAATGACACCCCAGTCTTATACCCCGTACACACGGTCGGATTTTCCGACAGAGAAAGTGCGATCGGATTATGTTGTCGGAAATTCCGATCGTGTGTGGGCTCCATCGGACTTTTTCCGTCGGAATTTCCGACACACAAAGTTTGAGAGCAGGATATAAAATTTTCCGACAACAAAATCCGATCCTTTAAATTTCCGATCGTGTGTACACAAATCCGACGCACAAAGTGCCACGCATGCTCAGAATAAATTAAGAGACGAAAACTATTGGCCACTGCCCCGTTTATAGTCCCGACGTACGTGTTTTACGTCACCGCGTTCAGAAACGATCGGATTTTCCGACAACTTTGTGCGACCGTGTGTATGCAAGACAAGTTTGAGCCAACATCCTTTGGAAAAAAATCATGGATTTTGTTGTCGGAATGTCCGATCAATGTCCGACCGTGTGTACGGGGCATTAGTCCGTAGGGTTCAATATTGAGTTGGCTCCGCCCTTTGCACCTATAACAGCTTCACTTCTTCTGGGAAGGCCGTCCACAAGGTTTAGGAGGGTGTCTATGGGAAGGTTTGACCATTCTTCCAGAAGAGCATTTCTGAGGTCAGGGACTGATGTTGGACGAGAAGGCCTGGCTCGCAGTCTCTGCACTAATTCATCCCAAAGGTGTTCTATCGGGTTGAGGTCGGGACTCAGGCCAGTCAAATTCCTCCACCCCAAACTCGCTCATCCGTGTCTTTATGGACCTTGCTTTGTGCACTGGTGGGCAGTCATGTTAGAACAGGAAGGGGCCATCTCCCAAACTGTTCCCACAAAGTTGGGGGCATGAAATTGTCCAAAATATCTTGGTATGCTGACGCCTTAAGAGTTCCCTTCACTGGAACTAAGGGGCCAAGCCCAACCCCTGAAAAATAACCCAACACCATAATCCCCCCTCCCCCCACACCATAATCCCCCCTCCACCAAATGATTTGGACCAGTGCACAAAGCAAGTTCCATAAAGACATAAATGAGCGAGTTTGGGGTGGAGGAATTTGACTGGCCTGCACAGAGTCCTGACCTCAACCCGAAAGAACACCTTTGGGATGAATTAGAGCAGAGACTCTGAGCCAGGCCTTCTCATCCAACATCAGGGCCTGACCTCACAAATGCTCTTCTGGAAGAATGGTCAAACATTCCCATAGACACCCTCCTAAACCTTGTGGACGGACTTCCCGGAAGAGATGAAGCTGTTATATCTGCAAAGGGCGGAGCCAACTCAATATTGAACCCTACGGACTAAAGCCGCGTAGTCAGACGGAATCTTTTCATCGTCTATTCCGATTGTGTGTGCCTCATCGACTTTTTTTTCAAAAATTCTGACGGACCTAAAAAGTTCTAAATATTTCCGACAGAACCAATTCCTATCGGGGAACCCGCTCGTCTGTATGCTGTTCCGACGGACCAAAAACGACGCATGCTCTGAAGTACGAGACGGAAGTTATTGGCTACTGGCTATTGAACTTCCTTTTTCTAGTCCCGTCATACGTGTTGTACGTCACCGCGTTCTGGACGATTGGACTTTGGTCGCACTTTGGTGTGACTGTGTGTAGTTAAGACCGCTTGAATGGAATTCCGTTGGAGAAACCTTTGGAGTTCGTTCCGACGGCAAAACCGCTCGTGTGTACGCGGCATAAGACTGGGATGCCATTAAAGTTCATGTGTAATGGCAGGTGTCCCAATACTTTTGGTAATGTAGTGTAGGTGACAACGCAGGAGGACAAATGGGAGGCTTGGACAGAGCGTTGTCACCCTATAACAGGAAGTTCTTTTTCGCATTTAACCACTTCAGCCCCGGAAGGATTTACCCCCCTTCCTGACCAGAGCACTTTTTGCGATGCGGCACTGCGTCGCCTTAACTGACAATTGCGCGGTCGTGCGACGTTGCACCCAAACAAAATTGACGTCCTTTTTCTCCCAACAAATAGAGCTTTCTTTTGGTGGTATTTGATCGCCTCTGCGGTTTTTTGCGCTATAAACAAAAAAAGAGCGACAATTTTGAAAAAAATGCAATATTTTTTACATTTTGCTATAATAAATATCCCAAAAAATTATATAAAAAAACAAATTTCTTCCTCAGTTTAGGCCGATACGTATTCTACATATTTTTGGTAAAAAAAAAAATCGCAATAAGCGTATATTGATTGGTTTGCGCAAAAGTTATCGTGTCTACAAAATAGAGGATTGATTTATTGCATTTTTATTATACATTTTTTTCTTTATTAGTAATGGCAGCGATCTGCGATTTTTATCGTGACTGCGACATTGTGGCGGACACATTGGACACTTTTGACACTATTTTGGGACCATTGACATTTACACGGTGCGCTCGCGTGACGGGAAAAAAAGTTTTGCAAGAAGCATATCCGAAAATTCCGAAATTCCAAAAACTTAAAATTTCTGAAATTCGAAAAATTCTAAGTTTCGGAAATTTTAAGATTCGGAAATTCGAAAATAAGAACGAAAATTTCGAAAATTCAAAAGAACGAAAATTCGGAAATAATAACGAAAATCCGAAAATTCAAAAAACCCGAAAATTCGAAAATCTGAAATAATAACGAACTAATAATAACTTAACTATTACTAAACTATTAAATTAGAGGTATTGGAATTTCCTTTCAAATTTGGCTGTTAGTGAACGTAACGAATATAAAGTTATCCGAAGTTGCGAATTATCCGAAATAACGAATGCCGCATCTAAACAAATGGAACGTAACTAATTACTTTTTATTATTATTTATTATTAATTTGTTTCGTTCTATTTGTTTAGATGCGTCATTCTTTATTTCGGATTAATTCATATTCAATTTATTTGAAAGGAAATTCCAGTACCTATAATTTAATAGCTATTATTAGTTATTATTAGTTAGTTATTATTAGTTAGTTATTTCTAATTTTCGGATTTTCTTTCTTATTTTCTAATTTTCGGATTTCCGAATTTTCGAATTTTTCAAATGATCGAATTCCCGAATCTTTGAATTTACAAATTTACGAAAAAAACGAATGAAACGAAAACCAACAAATTTTTTGGCAGTGCACATGTCTGCCTATTAGCAAAAGCGTGTAGTTCTAGGACACACCCCCTGCCACGCCCCCTTAAAGGAGAATTATACAAAGAAATGATTGGTTGAAGCGGAGTTCTGTCTTGGGGAAAAAAAATTCAAACTCATCAGCTATAAATACTGTAGGCTGCTGACTTTTACTATATGGACATCTACCTGTTCGGGGAGCCCCGCAATGTCGGCACCCCAGCCGATCTTCGGATCGACTGTTGGGTACAGCAGGCGCCATTCCTGGTAAGGGAACCCTGCAGTGAAGCCTTTCGGCTTCACGCCCGGTCGCCTACTGCGCATGCGCAAAGCGCGCTGCGCTTTCTGATTGGCCCGGCGGCGGACCAATGGCTAACGTGTGCGTAAAGGGCGTGGCCAGTTGATCTGCCCCGGTGATGATGACCACTCTCAGTCTGCCGATGCTTGTTGTCCCCTGAGATGGAACAATCTATAACTGGTAATAATGCTCTAGGTCTGGAGTCTCCAAACGATCGCCCTCAGCTAAGGTGTACAGATCAGGTCAGCAGAGGCTCTCAATGGTCCGATGGGGACCCCGATATAAGAGGGACTCTGATGGGGACCCTGATGTAAGAGCGACTCTGATGATGACCCTGATAGACACCCTGATGTAAGGGGGCTCTGACTGGGACCCTAATGTAAGGGGGGCTCCAATGGAGAGCCTGATGTAAGGGGAGCTCTGATTGGGACCCAGATGTAAGGGGGATTCCAATGGGGACCCTGATGTAAGGGGGGACTCTGATTGGGACCCTGATGGAGACCCTGATGTAAGGGGGCTCTGACTGGGACTCTAATGTAAGGGGGGCTCCAATGGGGAGCCTGATGTAAGGGGGGATTCTGATTGGGACCCTAATGGAGACCCTAATGTAAGGGGGCTCTGATTGGGACCCTGATGTAAGGGGGATTCCAATAGGGACCCTGATG
>NC_133328.1:7919038-7921538 GCF_042186555.1 Aquarana catesbeiana | reverse complement strand
CCCAGTAATAAGCTACGTCCTCTTCACCCCCCTTCCCACCCCAATAATAAGCTACATCCTCTTCACCCTCCTTCCCACCCCAATAATAAGCTACGTCCTCTTCACCCCTCTTCCCGCCCAAATAATAAGCTAAGTCCTCTTCACCCCCCTTCCCACCCCAATAATAAGCTAAGTCCTCTTCACCCCTCTTCCCGCCCAAATAATAAGCTACGTCCCCCCCATCTTGCCCCAGGATTAAGCTACGTCCTCTTCACCCCCCTTCCCGCCCCAATAATAATCTACGTCCTCTTCACCCCCCTTCCTGCCCCAAAAATAAGCTATGTCCTCCCCCTTCTTGCCCCAGTAATAAGCTACGTTTCTCTTCACCCCCCCTTCCCACCCCAATAATAAGCTATGTCCTCTTCACCCCCCTTCCCACCCCAATAATAAGCTATGTCCTCTTCCCACCCCAATAATAAGCTATGTCCTCCCCCTTCCTGCCCCAATAATAAGCTACGTCCTCTTCACCCCCTTCCCGCCCCAATAATAAGCTACGTCCTCTTCACCCCCCTTCTTGCCCCAATAATAAGCTACGTCCTCTTCACCCCCCTTCTTGCCCCAATAATAAGCTACGTCCTCTTCACCCCCTATTCTTGCCCCAATTATAAGCTGCGTCCTCTTCACCCCCCTTCTTGCCCCAATAATAAGCTACATCCTCTTCACCCCTCTTCCCATCCCAATAATAAGCTATGTCCTCTTCAGCCCCCTTCCCGCCCCAATAATAAGCTACGTCCTCTTCACCCCCCTTCCCACCCCAATAATAAGCTACGTCCTCTTCACCCCCCTTCCCACCCAATAATAAGCTACGTCCTCTTCACCCCTCTTCTCGCCCCAATAATAAGCTACGTCCTCTTCACCCCCCTTCCCACCCCAATAATAAGCTACATCCTCTCCACCCCCCTTCCCACCCCAATAATAAGCTACGTCCTCTTCACCTCCCTTCTCGCCACAATAATAAGCTACGTCCTCTTCACCCCCCTTCTCGCCCCAATAATAAGCTACGTCCTCTTCACCCCCCTTCCCACCACAATAATAAGCTACGTCCTCTTCACCCCCCTTCTCGCCCCAATAATAAGCTACATCCTCTCCACCCCCCTTCCCACCCCAATAATAAGCTACGTCCTCTTCACCCCCCTTCTCGCCCCAATAATAAGCTACGTCCTCTTCACCCCCTCTTCCCGCCCCAATAATGAGCTACGTCCTCTTCACCCCCCCTTCCTGCCCCAATAATAAGCTACGTCCTCTTCACCCCCCTTCTTGCCCCAATAATAAGCTACCTCCTCTTCACCCCCCTTCCCACCCCAATAATAAGCTACGTCCTCTTCACCCCCCTTCTTGCCACAATAATAAGCTACGTCCTCTTCACCCCCTTCCACCCCAATAATAAGCTACATCCTCTTCACCCCTCTTTCCGCCGCAATAATAAGCTACGTCCTCTTCACCCCCCTTCTTGCCCCAATAATAAGCTACGTCCTCTTCACCCCCCTTCCTGCCCCAATAATAAGCTACGTCCTCTTCACCCCCTTCCCACCCCAATAATAAGCTACGTCCTCTTCACCCCCCTTCTTGCCCAATAATAAGCTACGTCCTCTTCACCCCCCTTCCCGACCCAATAATTAGCTACGTCCTCTTCACCCCCCTTCCCACCCCAATAATAAGCTACGTCCTCTTCACCCCCCTTCTTGCCCCAGTAATAAGCTACGTCCTCTTCACCCCTCTTCCCGCCCCAAAAATAAGCTACGTCCTCTTCACTCCCCTTCCCACCCCAATAATAAGCTACGTCCTCTTCACCCCCCTTCTTGCCCCAATAATAAGCTACGTCCTCTTCACCCCCCTTCTTGCCCCAGTAATAAGCTACGTCCTCTTCACCCCTCTTCCCGCCCCAAAAATAAGCTACGTCCTCTTCACTCCCCTTCCCACCCCAATAATAAGCTACGTCCTCTTCACCCCCCTTCTTGCCCCAATAATAAGCTACATCCTCTTCACCCCCCTTCTTGCCCCAATAATAAGCTACATCCTCTTCACCCCTCTTCCCGCCCCAAAAATAAGCTACGTCCTCTTCACCCCTCTTCCCACCCCAATAATAAGCTATGTCCTCTTCACCCCTCTTCCCGCCCTAATAATAAGCTACGTCCTCTTCACCCCTCTTCTTGCCCCAATAATAAGCTACGTCCTCTTCACCCCCCTTCCCACCCCAATAATAAGCTACGTCCTCTTCACCCCTCTTCCCGCACCAATAATAAGCTAAGTCCTCTTCACCTCTCTTCTTGCCCCAATAATAAGCTACGTCCTCTTCACCCCCCTTCTTGCCCCAATAATAAGCTACGTCCTCTTCACCCCCCTTCCCACCCCAATAATAAGCTACGTCCTCTTCACCCCCCTTCCCACCCCAATAATAAGCTACGTCCTCTTCACCCCTCTTCCCGCACCAATAATAAGCTAAGTCCTCTTCACCCCCCTT